>NC_135498.1:46506984-46758183 GCF_052857255.1 Amblyomma americanum
AACCCGACCGCGGCGGCTGCGTTTTTATGGAGGAAAAACGTTAAGGCGCCCGTGTGGTGTGCGATGTCAGTGCACGTTAAAAATCCCCAGGTGGTCGAAATTAATCCAGAGCCCTCCACTACGGCACCTCTCTTCCTTCTTTCACTACCTCCTTTATCCCTTCCCTTACGGCGCGGTTCTGGTGTCCAACGATATGAGACAGATACTGCGCCATTTACTTTCCCCAGAAACCAATTATTATTATTTACGTGCACTGACATCGCACAGCACACGGGCGCCTTAGCGTTTTGCCTCCATAAAAACGCAGCCGCCGCGGTCGGGTTCGGCTGCGTTTTTATGGAGGCAAAACGCTAAGGCGCCCTTGTGCTGTGCGACGTCAGTGCATGTTAAAGATCCCCTGGTGGTCGAGATTATTCCAGAGCCCTCCACTACGGCACCCCTCTCCCTTTCTTCTTTCACTCCCTCCTTTATCCCTTCCCTTACGGCGCGGTTCAGGTGTCCAACGATATACGAGACAGATACTGCGCCATTTCCTTTCCCCCAAAACCAATTATTATTATTATTATTATTATTATTATTATTATTATTATTATTATTATTATTATTATTATTATTATTATTATTATTATTATTATTATTATTATTATTATTATTATTATTTATGACTAGAGGACCAGCTTTAATTGTCTTCGCCGTTTTCCTACTGGACCATCCGTACATAATTTTGGCTGCTTTTATAAATTATATTAGTAGTCGGAAAGGGCTTTGGTGTGGCTCAATGTTGTTTTCACAAGCCATTACTCATTCCTCATTGGTATACTGCTCAGAGCCTGCCTGCGGAATCTACGGCTGCGATGAGACGATCGAGCATGCATATACTCAATGCCCTGCGTTTAATGCGCAGAGGCAAATGCTGCACTGTACACTAAACAACTTTGTTGCTCTCCCGATTGCAGTGATCGAAATCCTGAGACGCGTTTCCGCAGCGATCAGGCACTGCTCCGCTTCCCATATATGCTTCTTGCTTTGCTTGCTACGGCATAGCTACCCAACATCTCCTCGCTTCAAGATGTAGCATCAGGTTATGACAACGCCGCACACGTCTCACGTCCAGCATTTACGTCGATCCTTGCTCCTTACTTCACCCCTCTTTTTCCTCCTTTTCCTTTACATCCCCTCTTTTCATGTGGGATGGCTAAACAGAATTATGTACTGGAACTTCCGTGTCTTTCCTTTTCTCTACATTTCCCAGCTCTGGATCAACTCTTTCCAAGCGCCACCGACTAGTTCTCGGCGCCTAGCTTCAGCAGGGCCTCTTCCAGACAGGCTCGTCTATTTCCTCTCGCTTCTTTTGTTTCTCTCATTGGGCTAACGGCGACCCACGAGGAAACTCGCGTCACTGCGCACATACGTGAACCTTCGGCACAGTGGATGGATTAAGGAGAGTGCAGGATTACAGGTATTATGGTGGTGGTGGCAGCCACTGACAACATTTTATAGCCACAACTGTTAAAGGCACCGACCTCCCCGCATCAGCGACGTTGGTGTAGACGTCCGCACACCGAAGGAGTGTGAGGGGGTGGAAGGAATCAGAGGAGGGGAGAGAGGTAGGAGAGGGTGCTGCGTATGCGATGTTGCATGGTTTTACTGACATTGTTTTCATTGCACATATAGTACAGCGTAATAGCTGTCACTCCATGGGCTCACGCATCACACTGCACAGCGTATACGCGTTTGTGGGTTTATTTAGCACTTCTTTTTTAACGTAGAAACGCGTTCTAAGGTCTGCCGGCCGCATTTTCGCCGACCACATTTCGTGTCCGCACTGCACAGCTCGCCTATAGATAAGCCAGATATAAATTCGCCGGGATAACGTACAGTGCATGTCTTGAGTAGCGTACACTTCGTACTTGTACACGCATAGGCTATACACACTGTATATACGGCCGCGTAGATAGGAGGGCAGTTAAATTAACATTAATATCCTGTCGAGGTTCGGAGGTGACGAAGTAGCAGACGAAGAAGAAAAGATAGTCTCGAGAAAATGCATTCATTTCTGCGGGAATTTGGTGGGAATGCGTTTCGGTAACAGTTGCACACATCGATCTTATGCGTCAGTACCTGCATTTTGTTTTACTTTACTTTTCATAATTACTTGTATCATTTCTTGTAATCTGCTAGTCTTTTATCTCTGATTTCATAATGACGCAGTCGAAACAAAACAATGGAAATTTCCGATTGGTTCTAATTATGTAGTTGGACCTGACCAGTTGGACCCAACTGGACGAAACCAATTAAACCCTTAGGTCATAGGCAGTTATGACATTCAGAAAATATTCAGAAAATGTACCACCCAATTAAGTTGTGCAGAACACTCAATGTGAGGATTATTTGTACTACTTTTATTATTAAGGTGCAAATGGAATGCTGATTTTTGATGACTGCAGGGAAACGCTCGGAATATTGTGCCAAACATATTTACAATGAAATTCAAAACGATGAGAATTACACATTTGTATGGAAATCAAGGTAAACAGGCAATCATACATCACACACAAGAAACACTATAGTGAGACACTAGTAGTAACATATGCTCAATATACGTATACGTCCATAAAACACACTTATGCTCCCGCTTATATATTCCATTTATGGGACTCTCATGCTGGAGTCACTGGCACTTGCCCATTGAATGCAGTTATTTCATTTAATTTTGAGTGCAGTAATAGAGCAAATGATGAATACAATTTAGTAGATGAAGCTGGTGACACCTCTTATTATAAAAAGCATGTTAGTTCTGCCTTGTTTGTCGAATATGCAAATGTTAACATGGATACACTTTGTGCAGCAGGACACATCAATTGCATGCAATTGGCAAGACCAATTTGGCTCACCAGTTGACAGAGTGATCCATCTGAGTGTTCAATTAGAAAGTTACCTACAATTAGTCTACCCCTGCATCCAACTGCCAGTTTATTGGACTGTCCAAATGGAGCAACAATTCCAACTGTAACCAGCTGGAAACTCAATTTGTCCAAATTTGGAGCACCATTCCAACTTGAACCGGTTAGAAGCTCGAATTGTCGAATCAGGAGGACATTTGGACTATCCAGTAAGAACAGCTGTCCACCTAGAATCAATTGTACACCATTTGTGTCCAATTGGAACCAGTTGGAAACTCAATTTGTCCAAATTTGGAGCACCATTCCAACTTGAACCGGTTGGAAGCTTGAATTGTCGAATCAGGAGGACATTTGGACTATCCAGTAAGAGCACCTTTCCACCTAGAATCAATTGTACACCATTTGGGTCCAATTGGAACCAGTCGGAAACTCAATTTGTCCATATTTGGAGCCCCATTCCAACTTGAACCGGTTGGAAGCTCGAATTGTCGAATCAGGAGGACATTTGGACTATCCAGTAAGAACACCTTTCCACCTAGAATCAATTGTACACCATTTGGGTCCAATTGGAACCAGTCGAAAACTCAATTTGTCCAAATTTGGAGCACCATTCCAACTTGAACCGGTTGGAAGCTCGAATTGTCGAATCAGGAGGACATTTGGACGATCCAGTAAGAACACCTTTCCACCTGGAATCAGTTGCACACCATTTGGGTCCAATTGAAACCAGTTGGAAACATAAATGGCCCAAACTTTTTTAGACTAGGGAACTTCTCCCGCTACCTGCAATCTTCAGCGTTATCTCGTCCGTCTTCACAATAAAATGTCTATCGTTGTTCTCCTCAATCCTCCGACTATCCTCTTTCAAACTTCTTTTCTCCGCAGGAGATGTCTTTAGCGTAAAGCTTGGCAAATGCGTAGAAAGAAAAGACACACGACACAGGTGGTATCAATACTAGACAACGGAACAGTTGGGTGAACGGGCTTCCCGAGTGGGAAATACGTCCAAAAAAAGCGTGTCTCTCGCCAATACGTGTTTCTCTTTCATAAGTCTTTGTATTTGTTGGCGGTAAAAATTAACAGTCATTCAAAGTACAACAAGCTTCGTGTCGAAAACCAAATGGCTGTCCTGAGCCTGCCGGTCTCTCTCCTTACAGACCAAGCAGGTAGTTAGCTCGAAAGCGTTGACAGCCAAAAGCAAAAGTCACGAAGCATGTTTACGTGTACCTAAGTTCAATGAACTAAGAGAGATAGTTCTGTCCATGAACTGAAGTCTCCGAGATGTGACCGACCAAATAAAGAGCGCCATTTTCATTCGTTCGAGGTGTGTTCCACATAGTGTTCCACATAAATACATAAGAATTGAAATTGGCAGCGTCCATGCACCGTCGTACCATGAGATGTTCAGAAACTTGAGCAGTCCAGCAAAATAGTTCTCGCCATTTCGATGCAGCCTCCAAATTATTTTCCACGCACAATGTGGGCAGATTGGAGACAGTTCGCTCAGTGCCAAGGACCACTATATATACCTCCCAAAATATCCCGTAATTCTGCATTTCCTGCCAATAATAACGTAAAGTTTTATTAAGAAAGGTTGGGTCGTTGGCCCTATAAGTTAGGGTTGTGGAGTCGGGGCGTGCACAGGTAACGATGAAGCCAGCCAGCGAAGAGCGTCTGAGCGACTTACGCCATGCGGATGTTGCGCGATCCCGCAGTGAAAGCGACCAGCGCCCTTTGGACGCGGTTAATAATAATAATAATTGGTTTTGGGGGGAAAGGAAATGGCGCAGTATCTGTCTCATATATCGTTGGACACCTGAACCGCGCCGCAAGGGAAGGGATAAAGGAGGGAGTGAAAGAAGAAAGGAAGAAGAGGTGCCGTAGTGGAGGGCTCCGGAATAATTTCGACCACCTGGGGATCTTTAACGTGCACTGACATCGCACAGCACACGGGCGCCTTAGCGTTTTTCCTCCATAAAAACGCAGCCACCGCGGTCGGGTTCGAACCCGGGAAGCAAAGTTGCTCGAAGGTCCGCCATTATGCTACAAGCTCTGCGGGAAAGCCGCTTCTCCTGTGGCAGGAGTCACAAGAGAAGGCAGTTCGGAGGCACCCCCTCCTGTTCCCGATGGTGGCTATGCAATACCCCTTGAGTCAGATACCAAAGCAAACTGCGCCCAAGATGGGAGCGGCTGGACACCTCCGGTGAGCCGGAACGCTTTGGAACATTTGACGTGAGCGGGATTATGCGATCGCCGCTTCGCGGATATAGTGTTACGAGAGGCGCCGGGAAAACTGCCCCACAGCACTGCTCCCTGCGGGAGCATGTGTACAGGGACACTAATCCCGGCCATCCTCCGACGAGGGGTGAGTCCGCTCCTCGAAGCTGGCGATTTAGCCCCGGTATTTCCGCCGCAGGTCCGCAAACATTGGCCACTCTCAAAGTAAGTGCTCAGTTGTCGGTGCGGCCGCTGTGTTGCAAGCAGGGTAGTTAGTTCGTGTCGTTGGTAAGCTCGCCATAGTTTCTTTCGGAAGTACTAATCGTGAAAAATAGATGCGCTTTCTTCCCTTCCCCCATAAACCACAAAGCGTAGCCTGGACGTCCATACGGCATTAAACCTAGACGTGCGCCACTTCCAGTAAACGCATATGGTCACAGAGAGCTTGATACAGGGTCAATCGGCATTGCATGTTGCGAGCAATTCAGCACGAAAACTTGAAGTGGGACAGATAAGAGAGAGGACACAGCGCTGGTTGAATAGCTTCTCTGTCCATTCTTTCTTCACTACCACTTCTAATTTTCGCGCTGACTTCGGAACATATATGGTCTCGTCTACGAAAAATATTTGTACCTGAGGCATAAAATTGACGTCCAACGCTCGTTGTCCGAAATCGGTTGGCTTTTAAAAGTAACTTGGTCTAACCATAGTATTGAAGGAATTTATGGTTTAACTGATGAAATATGAGTGGCGTACGTACAACGTACCATATGAAATTATCCAAATGTGTTTGAACTGCTACACCCAGTGGCTGTTCCTGCCTGGCACGTAAAGCAAGCGCCTGAGAAAAACAAATAGAGGAAATGGGTCGCCGAACCGGCTTACTTAATTTCCATCCCCACTTTTTAAATTGGGCGAAGCTCTTCAAAATATTAGATGATTGAAAAAAAAAAAAAACTTGAGACCTAAATAACGTCTCAGCTACATTCCCAGAACTTCCCTAAGCAAAATGTACGCGTAGTCTAAGACTAACGCATATACAACGTCGCGACTACGTCTTCAGTCCCCCCCTCCAAGAAATGTTGGTAAGTGGGACGTCTAAAAGACGTTATATCGATACGTAGACGCTTAGCTTCGATCAGTTTGCGGTTGACAGGGCCAGTTCCCTGTCAGCGCTTTTCTCTACCAGCGCAAAAGTGACCCCAGCCCACGCATAACGCGGTACTTCCGCTCCATTGGCGCAGCGCGCACATATCGGTGAAAAGCGCGGTGCCGCAAAGCCGCGAAGAAGTTACTCGCACAGCGGACGGTGCCGATGCCGCCTGGGTCTGGGAACGCTCACAGCTGACAGCCACGGCGCGCGATTGTCACCCTCCTCCCTCGATCCTGGGCAGAGGACAAGGCGAGCTGTCTCGATACATCACGCGTGTTTCGATACCGCCCAGAAGGCGCCGCATCAACCGCTGAACCGCTCCGGCCGATCGGGATTTGCGCTGCTTCATTGTGTGCCTAATCTCATCTGTTCCCGCGGTAAGGACTCTGAATTTGATCAGGTTGGTTGGCACGCTTTCCACGCACGTGCTCAATAGCCGCGGCTTTGCTTTAGGTATACTCCCAGCTGTCGTAATCGCTATATCATCGAAACCTGCCTGCTCCTTTGTGCGTTTGTTTGTTGGCTTTCGTGGCACGCTTTAGCCTGCCTGCAATGCACGCCGCGGGTTTCATAACGACGCGCAATAGACGAGAGTCGCGTTTCTCTTGAGGGCCAAGCTCCTTATCGCCAGTAATGTTGCTAGATAAGATGCAATACATACTTAAAGCAAGCAGAAGCGATTTGCGTTCCTTATCCGCTATTTCTGAACGCGTGCACGCCGCTGTATTTTTTTTTTCGGGGGGGGGGGGGGGGGGGGTTAAGACCCAAAGCGACTCAGGCTATGAGGGACACCATAATGGAAGATTCCCGAAAATTTCGGCCACCTGGGATTCTTTAACGTGCACTGACATCGCTAAGTACACGGGCCTCTAGCTTTTCGCCTCCATCGAAATGCGACCGCCGCGGCCGGAATCGAACCCGTGTATTTCGGATTAGCAACCGAGCACCATGAACACCGAGCCACCGAGACAGCCGAACACGCTGGTAACTACATTAAATACTAATGTTTTGGCTTGTTGTATTCCCCGCGAGCGTCGCTCACCGAGTTCACTTTGGACGAAGAGAAACACTGCATAGAAAATATGAACGTGATTATACATGTACATGGCCCCACTATTTTCATCACGTATTAGCTGACTGAATGTTTAGTGCGTCGCCCATACGTATCCCACGTATTCGTCGAGCTTTAAGCCAAAAGTATGCCTGTTTTGCATGCATGTTGGGCGCAGTAAAGCTCTTTATAGCTCCGAAATGTTAAATAATCATCATCATCAGCCTGATCACGCCCGCTGCAGGACAAAGGCCTCTCCCACGTCTCTGTCCTGTGTCAGCTGCGGCCGCCATATCCTGGCAAACTTCTTAATTTCATCCGCCCACCTAACTTTCTGCCGACCCCGCTACGCTTCCATTCCCTTGCAATCCAGTCAGTTACCCCTATGGGCTATCGGTTATACTGCCTTCGCATTACATGCCCTGCCCAAGCCTATTTCTTCTTCTTGATTTCGACTAGGATGTCATTAACCCGTGTTTGATCCTTTACCCACTCTCCTCTCCCTGTATCTTAGCGTTTCACCTATCATTTTTCTTTCCATAGCTCGCTGCGCTGTCCTTAAGTTGAACCCCCGAATAACCTTAAACAAGACCACATAGCCTGACGGATGCAGCGTAGCTTATTGCGGCTGTGGTACTGAGCTATAGCCTTCTATCTGCCTATCTAAACCCCATGAGTAAGTGAACGCGACATTGTTTACCTTTATTTGCAGCCCTCATGAAGTCAGTAGCAATGCTAGGGGCAAACGGGTTGCTTAGAAATTGTGCGTCAGCATTGGTTTAAACTTTTGCCAATAACAAGGCCAGCTTACAGAGACCTCCAGCTATATGCAGCCACTCTGTGCATATGCAAATGCAGCCGCGAAAAAAAAAATGGCAAAAGCGAGAAAAGAAGGTGCCATTAGTTTTGCTAATTGCTAACACTGAACCTAATTTCGTTTTTTTTTTATTGTCATGGTCTGCATGTTACGACTCTGAGCATTGCATGATGCCGACACTGCATGATACCGACAGAGATCGAATTCGCGCCGCCATACCGCCTGCAAGCACAAGACGACGACTGCTGAGGGCGGTCACCAGCGTACGGTAGGCATGACTGGCCGCGCTAAAACATCCTTGGACGTCCCGTGGACGTCGAATGATGTTTCAGTGCCCATTGAGTTGTGTAAATGGGCAATTTGGATTCAGATCCAGAGCTCTGATTCCACAGCGACGGACACCTTGCTCCTTCGCGGATTCGGAAAGCTGCTCCAGATCGGAGATTGGAATACGCACTTTGTGAAGGTGTGAAGGTGGCTTAAAGGCAAGGCTTACCGTAATAGTAGAATTGTCGGCATCGTCCTCTTCCTTCTTTTTCTGCGTTTGGAGCCGGGTTTGCGCATTGCGCTGTGCCTGTGAGTCACGTATTAGTTGGTCGACCCCTGTGCCTGGAGAGTGCGATGTTGGAGAGGTCGACATGTCGAAAACAGGTCGATCTATACGCGAGTAAATACGGTAATTATTAAAAATAAAAGTAAGCCTACCTGCGTGGCGCAAAAAATCCCAACACTGCACCCGGGACAGATATGAGGGGCCCAGTCGAGTGAAACTTCCCCCTCCGCGCCTCACACAGTATAAAATGTTTCAAGGCAAAACCGCTTTGGCCGTCGTATTTTTTCTTTTTTGACGAGGATATATCCATGCTGCATTGTGCAAACAAAGCCACCCACTTCTAGAATTATTCATCTCAAGTCCGCCCCTGAACTGCACGAAGTTCGGGTTAACTTCGTTCATGATCTATATACAAATTATGTTGCCGACATGATGTGCCATAAGTCCCATGTTCTAGCCTCTCCCAATACGACTTTTATTAACTTTCATGGCCTTATTTCAAGTTATGTAAGTGCATTACGTGCCGCCTGTAAATATACTCGTACAGTCTGCCCTCAATGCCCAATACCACGTCTCTTCTCACTACTCGGGTGCTAAAAGCTTTCGGCGCGCCTCAGCCATTCAGAGGGGGAGCAGAGAAGTGGGGCACGTAACACGCTTTATGTTATCAAAGGCGCATAAAGTGATCTCTCGCACCTCTCGCTGCTTCAGTACGTCGAGTGGCAGCATTAAGACCTTCACGCATGGGTTGATACGGCCACCTGCCACGCTTGGAGATAAGCAGGAACAGCGCCGCGGTGATCTCTTCGCTACACTGCTAGCAGAGGTGCCATTTACAGAACGAAGAGGGCGAAGCGGGGAGCTGCAGGCCACACCTGGGACAATTGTTGCGGGAAAGGTATATGCAGGGCGATTGTTCTAAGCAGTATTTCTAGCCACAGTTTTTGTTGAGTCATAGCACGTAGTAGCCATAAAAGGTAGCTCTAAGGTGGCATTCCGGAAGTGTATACGTGCTAATTATGACAAACTCTTTCCCTGTCAAGGCGATGCACCGGAAAGCCAGCAACAAAGATCCGCCGTAAGGCACGGTCTTCGATCTCGAGATCTGTTGCAGAAGAAAAGCGCAAGAGGTTTGTTTCTGCACTACTGCGGCAGATGTTTCAGTTGGAACACTTCCGGAAGTTCTGGCCACCACCATTCAAAGAAGACATTGTGCCATTAGTCGCAGCAAGGACAAGAGATGCGGAGAAAACCATTCTCATCGGCCGCCTTCAGTGAGAAGCATGAGTCCGCTGTCTCTTGGAGGACACAACTAATTGTGTTTGTTGTGCTGCTTACATGGCCAAGCTGGGGGGCTTCCACTGTCTGTTACGCCAAAGAAGAGAACGGAAACGTCGGAAAGCCCCTCTCCGGTGACTCATCTTGGCTGCCTAAGAAGACCCCTGATAATACTGTGGTCGGCAACGGAGATAGCAGCGAGCTTTTTCCGCCCAGGTGTCCTCAGACCGACTCTTGTAAGAATCGCTGCGGAGTGACATCGGACGACGAAGAATACACCTGCCACTGCGACCAACTGTGCGTTAAATACGGTGACTGCTGTGTCGATGTCCAGAAGCACTGCCAGGTGGAAGCCCTCGCCAATCCACTCTCGCAGCGTCCTCCGTGCGTCGACGACACCGACTCTCCGATAGACCATTCCTTCTTTTATGTGTCCAAGTGTCCCGATGGCGTAGACGTTGACAGCGAAGATGAAGATGACGACGTAAAGGTTTTGGGTGAAGATGGCATCGTGTACGCGAATGGTGCACGCGCGCGCTGCAATGGCGCCACAAACGCCGTGCCACTGGCGCTGCTGGACAATTCTGAAGCAGAAAGCAGCAACCATTCGACGCGATTGTTTGTCAGGACCTGCGTGCGGGCTGTCGACACGTGCAAACTTCAGGAGACAGTGTTTGGCGAGTGGAACCTAGCACACTTGTGCGCCGCATTTCAGGGCCCTGTGAGGTCTTTCCAGAGAGCCAGTCGCAAGCGAAAGCTCCATAAAAATGCCTACTGCGCACTCTGCAACGGAGACGTACCAGACCTTCGCTGTCCAGGTGGCGTGAAGACCTATAGTCAAAAAGAAATGGCGAGCTCGCTGTTTCAGGACACCCAGGAGAAAAGTTACGAGGCCACGGACGACATACCGTCGTCATTTTCCATTGTGCTCAACTTCGGTCTCGACGGCGTGGAGAAGTACAAGTTTTCTTCGGAAAGCAAAGAAACGATGATTCGCAATCAGCAGCTTTGTCCCGATGGTTTCATCTGGGATCCCTTTGCGGAACTTTGCCGGCAGCTGTACTGTGGCACCCAATTCACGTTGGTGAACTCGAAGTGCATACAGAAACCGATGGACAGCGCGGACCGCAACGTGACGAATTCAGCTCTTTTCAGGGTTAGGAGCGCGAACTATAGCCGCATTACGGTTGTGATGAACATCAGTCTGGATCGTTCCAGCCAAATACAAATGGATGATTTGAAAGAGTCTCTCTTGACTAGCTTTGTTGTGCACTACAACATTTCTCAAGACCGCATTAAAAATTTGCATGTTTATATACTGTGGGACCCTGAACAAGTGCAAAAGTACCTCGAGAGCTCGGACAACGTGTTGATCGTTGAAGAGGGCGACTATGCATTGGAAGATGCCGACATTCCAGATCCCGCTAACACCACTGGCAGCCCGGCAACCGTGATCACGCACTTCGACCTTTACGAGCCCATAAAGGATGATGTCGAACCGTCAATAAGCGCCATCCTCGAGTCGCTAGCAGGTAGCTTCAGCTTGAACTCGATCCTCCTGAAGGAGTTGAACGCGACAGCCGCAGTGAGCAGCGTCCTGTCGAAGCCGCTTGTTCTCGAAGACTGGTGCGGTGAGCAGGACGGCGGCATATGGCGGGAGTACTGGAACGACGAATTCGTGTTTCTGCCCAGAAGCGAGAACGGCACCGGCATTGGCAAGGTCTACATCAACAAGACGGGCCGGACATTCAGGACAGGCGACTTTGTAGCCAACGTCCTCATCCGGGTCACCGGCGACCAGAAGTCCCCAGTGACCAACAGAATCGTGATCGTCTGCGACCGCGGAACGGGCCTGCCCAAGTCGTGCCCCCGAGTCGACTTCAACCTGACCCAAGTGGAGATATTCGAGAACAACACGCTTGTGCTGTACGCAGGACAGGGATCTCTTTCTGTCCCATGTCGTCACTACCAGCTGATGCCTTATGGAAGGGTGCGTCTCTGCCTGGACGAGCTGCAGCAGGGGCTCAGAGTCCGCGGCCAGCTATTCGATGGTCCACTCATGGCACTCATAAGCCTCGTTCTCAGCGCAATATCCATAGCGTGCCTCGCGCTCGTGTTGACCACGTACTCACTGTTCTCCGAGCTGCGAAATCTCCCAGGCTGGAACATTATCTTTCTAACAGGCTCACTGTTCGTCATGCAGCTAAGTTTTCTGCTCAGCCAGCGACAGTCTGTGCAGGGCATGACCTGCAGGGCAGCAGCCATTGTGTGCCATTACACGGTCGTCATCTCGTTTTTCTGGATGAATGTCCTCGCCTACGACCTCTACAAAACATTCCGGACAAGTGGCAGCGCGATGGGCGGAACCCGCAGGGTGTCCCGCCATCTTCCGCTCTACATGTTGTACGCCTTCGGTACGCCGCTCGTCATCGTGGGAACGTGCCTGGGGCTCGACTACTTCGACACGCCGCTGTCGCCGTCGTACGGACTGTTCGGTGTCTGCTGGATTGTGAACAAACTGTCGGCACTCACCTTTTTCGCTGTGCCCGTGGCGGTGCTCCTGCTGCTGAATTTTGTCTTCTACGTCATGACCGTCTACTCTGTCCACAGCGTGGCCAGGTAAGTGCGGGCATTCGGAGGGAAAGATTTGCCCGCTCTTACACTAATTCAGGATTCCTCGAGAAGGTCGTGACGTCACACGTAGATCTGTGGAATGAAAATGATTTAAACTTGAATTCAATGCCGATTATGAGGTTGTAGTGTGACTCTAATGTCATTATGACGTGTAAGAAGGTAAAGTAAATAATTACGCTGAAAAGAAAATTGGAACGATTAGTTGGGAATCGGATCCGTTATCCTCAGGTTACGACTCGGACATGCTGTCCCTATAGGACACTGAGGTATGTTCGTTCAACGTGGTTAAAGGGAGACCTTGTGTGTCTTGTAGTGTATCACGTGGTCTAGTATGCATACTGATATATGGTAATGAGTGTGCAATTATAAATAATGTACTAATTGTCACGTCATGCCCTTGAGGCGGAGCTTAAGTGTCCCCCTAATTTTCTCTACGCATACTGGGACTGATTTGGGCAAACAGGAGAAATAGCCGGCCTTGACCTATGTTCGTAATACTGAAGCATTTGTAGCAATTATGGTCTGTACAAAAATATTTTGTACTTTTGAAACATTTAATAATAATAATAATATTAATTGGTTTTTGAGGAAAGGAAATGGCGCCGTATCTGTCTCATATATCGTTGGACACCTGAACCGCGCCGTAATAATAATAATAATTGGTTTTTGGGGAAAGGAAATGGCGCAGTATCTGTCTCATATATCGTTGGACACCTGAACCGCACCGTAAGGGAAGGGATAAAGGAGGGAGTGAAAGAAGAAAGGAAGAGAGAGGTGCCGTAGTGGAGGGCTCCGGAATAATTTCGACCACCTGGGGATCTTTAACGTGCACTGACATCGCACAGCACACGGGCGCCTTAGCGTTTTTCCTCCATAAAAACGCAGCCGCCGCGGTCGGGTTCGAACCCGGGAACTCCGGATCAGTAGTCGAGCGCCCTAACCACTGCGCCGTAAGGAAAGGAGTAAAGGAGGGAATGAAAGAACAAAGGAAGAAAGAGGTGCCCGTAGTGGAGGGCTCCGGAATAATTTCAACCACACGAAGTTCATTTGCTGATGAGGATGAGCAATGAGGAAATAACCTAGTGAGAAACCAATGAGGGAAAAAAGGTGGATAAGGAAGGAGACAAACATGATTTTTTCCTTCTTTGTGCACTGGTTTCTGCACTACTTTCCTGTGGTGTTAATCCGCAACAACCAGCCCAATATGAAGTCTTAACTTATTAAAAAGCTGTGTGGCTTATGGGCTTAAGTGCCCACAATTAATGTATTCACTGACCGCTACGAATTAACTAACACTGTCCCAGTGCATTCTTTAAGTGCCCAATCATGAGCAATGCAGGAGCCATCATTGCAGTTCGTGTTGCGTTGCAGGCAGAAGCCGGGCACTGTGCTGCGCCGCCATAGCAGCAAGTGCCCAGCGACGGCCACCACGTACGTGCGCATGGCGACAGGGATGGGCCTCACCTGGGTGTTCGGCTTCGTCGCAGCCTTCGTGCGCAGCTCCGAAAACGCCAGGACAGCCTTCACCTACCTTTTCATCGTGTGCAACACGCTGCAGGTACGGCGCCCACCTGTTCAGCCTCCATGTGCTCCGATGTATACATGGGTTGTTCTAATATGAATAATAATAATAATAATAATTGGTTTGGGGGGAAAGGAAATGGCGCAGTATGTGCCTCATATATTGTTGGACACCTGAACCGCGCCGTAAGGGAAGGGATAAAGGAGGGAGTGAAAGAACAAAGGAAGAAAGAGGTGCCGTAGTGGAGGGCTCCGGAATAATTTCGACCACCTGGGGATTTTTAACGTGCACTGACATCGCACAGCACACGGGCGCCTTAGCGTTTTTCCTCCATAAAAACGCAGCCGCCGCGGCCGGGTTCGAAGAAAACACTTTATCCACATTCAACCAATGATTACCCCGTAAAGTATGAAAGAAAAGCATTTCTTTTTTTACTTTCTTAAAAATACTTTTCCTAAGTTGGGCGGAAATGCAAATGAAAAAGTTTCATTTTCCACGGAAAATTTTTCACGGAAGACGTGCCAAAATAACTAATGACCGTTCCATTTCATATTGCAGTTACCTGTACACACTTAGAGGACTGCTGGAATGAAGGGGGCTGAGGATTTAAATATAACTTTTACCGGGAGGAAATGCGAAGAGATTCAGACCATTCCTAATCGCGTGAACCATCTATGCTCGTTTAAATGGCAGTTAACTGAGTAATGGGTTTTTACGTACCTAAGCGACCCTGTAGGTTAAATAAAGCTCTGTATTGGAGGGCTCCGGATCAAATTCGACCACCTGGGGCTATTTAAGGAACCCGGGGTTCTCAACGCGGACGGGTTTGAACACGTGACCATGGGCTCATCTGCCGAACCGTCATGTCACTCAGCCACACTGGCGGGTCCTTTTACTCGCGATCCGGCGGTCAGCATGATCTCATTAATTAATTATTGGTTTTTAGGGAAAGGAAATGGCGCAGTATCTGTCTCATATATCGTTGGACACGTGAACCGCGCCTTGAGGGAAGGGATAAAGGAGGGAGTGAAAGAAGAAAGGGAGAATAGGTGCCGTAGTGGAGGGCTCCGGAATAATTTCGACCACCTGGGGGTCTTTAACGTGCACTGACATCGCACAGCACACGGGCGTCTTTGCGTTTTTCCTCCATAAAAACGCAGCCGCCGCGGTCGGGTTCGAACCCGGAAACTCCGGATCAGTAGTCGAGCGCCCTAACCACTGAGCCACCGCGGCGGGTCATGATCTCATTCAGAACCTGCTGCACATAACGGTTTCTGTTCTTTTTTTTAACACATCTTTCACGGCATCGCCGCTATCTCTGGTCTCTTTATGACATGAAATGCGATCTAAGCGTACATTTTCGCACTGCGTGTTATGGGCACGCTGCTGTCTTGAGGGTTAAAGCGTGATCGCTGTCGCATCAAGAGACACTGTAGGACGTTGTGTTCAAAGGACAGGCGACTGTGAGTATGTGACGCGTCGTTAAGTCAGACCTAAGTTTATAAAAACTGCACCGCATGTGTTTTCTGCCTTCACGCTTGAAAACATGAATCTCTTCGCGTATATTCAGCGCTTGAACGTTAATGAATCCTATATGATTTATGATCCCAATTATAAACACACCCGACACCGACGTCATACCCAAGAACGGGCACGCGCGTTCCCTGTCTCGGCTTCATTCCCTCTGTCCTTTCTTCTGCCGCCGTCACCATCCAAGAAAGTCGACTTCGGATCCCCCACCAGCGGCCGCTGTGCCCCTGCGGCTAAACAGTAACCTTCTGCGTCCTCAAACGCCTGATTTCAAGTCTACTGCATGCGATCGTAACAAATTCCTAATTTAATTGAGCACGCTAAGGAACTCCAGATCAAAATTAACTCGCAGCCTTCCGCTGACCCGCCGCGGTGGCTCAGTGGTTAGGGCGCTCGACTACTGATCTGGAGTTCCCGGGTTCGAACCCGACCGCGGCGGCTGCGTTTTTATGGAGGAAAAACGCTAAGGCGCCCGTGTGCTGTGCGATGTCAGTGCACGTTAAAGATCCCCAGGTGGTCGAAATTATTCCGGAGCCCTCCACTACGGCACCTATTATCCTTTCTTCTTTCACTCCCTCCTTTACCCTTCCCTTACGGCGCGGTTCAGGTGTCCAACGATATGAGACAGATACTGCGCCATTTCTTTTCCCCAAAAACCAATTATTATTAATATTATTCCACTGCGGTGTCCCTCATATACGCCACGCGCAGCTTGGGAACGATAAACCCAGGTGCCACCCAACTTCATTAAATTTCTTTTCTGGGATAATCATTCTTCCGTTAATCAATATTTCCTGTGCATAAGTGACCGGAAACAACGCTCTTTCCGTTCCGTTTCATGACCAAATACTCTTGAAACACTGCAATCAGGAGGCGCCAGGCACGCCCTGTAAAAAGCGTTGTACCTCTCTCAGGTGACCATTGCTTGAAATGGCAACAGTACAATGGGGCGACTGGAACTATATACATAAATACATGAATGAGAAGGAAGAAGAAAGGACACAAGAACGCAAGCGCCGACTCAGCCCTTTGTGCCATATATGCCGGTGCGGACATAGTGCGATGTTTATTTCTTTTGGCTGCCTGAACTTTGCAACCCGCGATACATCAGTGTTGCGGGTACAGGCCCCCCTCTTTCGGCCTCACCGCGCTATCCGATTTGGCAGCTGCAACACTTTATTTTTAATTATTTTTCGAGCAGTCCACTATTGCTTTCTGTCAAGTTGGCGAGCCCGTTGTGTCAGTAGGCGGTGAGAGCAGCGCGTTACTCGCTATTATTATCCTTTATTTCTGGGGTCCTAACGAATGTCAACCTGGCAGGCGACTCTTAATTGTGTTCGTCTCTACATCCTTGTCTTTTTTGCGCCGCGCTGTGAGAAAATGAACAATGAAAATTGGTTTTCAGGAAAGGAAATGACGCAGTAACTGTCTCACATATTTCGTACGTCATCAACTTCTCTGAAATAACACTTTGTTCAACTTAGTTCGTCCTGCCTTTAAACCCCTGTCATGCTGATACAGAATGAAAGAAAAAAAAATGGACAGATGATTACGATAGTCGGTAATGCGAGGATTGAGAGCTCAGCTCTTCACACGTACGCCACCTGCCACCACTGGCAGCTGGCGTGTTAGGCTAAAAGCCCCCCCCCCCCCCCCCCCCCCTCCTGGAATCTTCCCGTGGCAGCCACCTTTCGTTTGTCCATTCCTCCCACCTCGCCGTGGCGGGTGGCATTTCGCTCTGCTGCTACCTGCCAACACGCCACCTGTCACACGCACCACCTGTCACGTGGCGTCCTACGCCGGCAACGCCAACGACTACGACATGGGACGCAGGAACGGACGCCTAAGAGCTGCGCTGTAAAAAAAAGTTACGGTTAAGGCGCTCGGCTATACTGATCCGGAGTACCCGGGTTATAACCCGACCGCGGCGGCTGCATTTCGATGGATGCGAAACGCTAAGGCGCCCGTGTGACTGACTGATGTTGCTGAGAGGAAGAAGGAAAAGGAAAGTGCACGGTCCTGCCTACTGGCTCAAGCCGAGCCACGCTCGCTGCCGCGTGCTGAAACTAGGAGAGGTAAAGGATAGGAGAGCGAGGAGGGATAGAAAAGACGCGACGCGCTAATATGCCCCGGGCCGATCCCAGAGGCAGTGCAATACCGGGCCGACCCGCACCAGAGTGCTTCAAGCCAAGCACTCCGCCATATTCCAAAAATAAGTTTTAAAAATTGGAGGTCGCTTAAGCTTCGTCTTTAAGAGTGAGACGCGACAACGTGTAGCAGCGTTGCCGGCGGGTACACGGAACGCCATCGCCCGTTCGGCGCGACGCGTGGCCCGTTGGACAATTTAAGGAAAGGACATGACGCCTGTCTCACATTTCTCGCTGGACACCCGGATCGCGCCGTAAGGGAAGGAAAAATCGATCAATCAATATATATATATATATATATATATATATATATATATATATATATATATATATATATATATATATATATATATATATATATATATATATATATATATTGTGCCATTTCCTTACCCAAAAACCAATTATTAGTATTAATACGGCGCGGTTCAGGTGTCCACCGAGATGCGCCATTTTTCGCTCACGGCCAAAGACGCCGACGCCGACGACACCGGCTTGCGACACGAGCTCCTTAACGCTGTCGCGTTAATATCTTAGGTCCAAGGACCCGCTGCAGATATTAAATCAGGTATCAAGTATGCTGTACGATGTCAGTGCACGTTAAAGATCCCCAAGTGGTCAAAATTATTCCGGAGTCCTCCACTACGGCACCACTTTCTTCTTTTACTCCCACCTTCCTCCCTTCCCTTACGGCGCGGTTTAGGTGTCCGCCGATATGTGAGACAGATACTGCGCTATTTCCTTTCCCCAACAGTCAATTAAAAAAACGAATTTACAATCGTCGCTACGATGTATATTGTTTCCGACGCCAGTTCTTGGAAAAAAGATGGCGACTGTGGCGATGTAAGCAGTTATTAACTGAGTCATGCCTTAGAATAATAATAATAATAATAATAATAATAATAATAATAATAATAATAATAATAATAATAATAATAATTGGTTTTGGGGGGAAAGGAAATGGCGCTGTATCTGTCTCATATATCGTTGGACACCTGAACCGCGCCGTAAGGGAAGGGTAAAGGAGGGAGTGAAAGAAGAAAGGAAGAGAGTGGTGCCGTAGTGGAGGGCTCCGGAATAATTTCGACCACCTGGGGATCTTTAACGTGCACTGACATCGCACAGCACACGGGCGCCTTAGCGTTTTTCCTCCATAAAAACACAGCCGCCGCGGTAATCATGTTTTTGGCCTCGAGAACCCGCCTCTTTATTGTCCTGACACCCCAGTAAATCGCATCACAGCCCAATAACTTAAAACTGAGCTTACGAAATAAGAGAGCAGACGGAATTTAAAATTCAGTAAAGGTCCTACGCTAAGGAAGTCATTGAGCCGGATTCTGGAAACTTGGTCTGGCTGCGCTCGTTTGTCGCCCGAAAGCTTTGTTCAAATGAAAGGGAGTAAGTGGCATCCTTTGGCATCATACGAACAATGACGTCTCGGTCGCTTCATTGCTTGTCTCGTTCCCATCTTTTGCAATCTCTTCATTACTGCACACAAGTGAGGAATTTAAAGAATGCATGTGGCATTACACGTTCTCAAACGTGTTCATTCAGCGCAAATTTAAAGAATGCATTTTGCATTACACGTTCATAAATAACACGTTCACACCAATGAGCCTATAGGCGAATTTTTGGGAGGCCTTACCCGTTTGGGAGAGGCCTGTTATCAGGATGAAAAGATAGAATGCTAGAAATTGCTGGTGGTGTAGCTCTGGTTAACGCGGGTCGAGCTGAGAAGTTGTGCATAAAATAAACGCTGGGAAAGCAAGAACTGCCGCCGCAGTGCATCAGTGGTTAGGGGCGCTCGGCTGCTGTTCCGGAGTTCCCGCGTTCGAACCCGACCGCGGCGGCTGCGTTTCGATGGAGGCGAAACGCAAAAGGCGGCCGTGTGCTGTGCGATGTCAGTGTACGTTAAAGATCCCAAGGTGGTCGAAATTATTGCGGAGCCCTCCACTACGGCACCTCTTTCTTTCTTCTCTCAGTCCCTCCTTTATCCCTTTCCTTACGGCGCGGTTCATGTGTCCGCCGATATGAGACAGACACTGCGCCATTTCCTTTCCCCAACAGCCAAAGCGAATGCGTTTAACATCATATACTTAGATGGATTGCGCTGGTGTCATATGGTGGCCACCATGCTGGAGATCAATAGCACTGCGAAAAGCTTCTCGCTTCTCTGATCCGCTTATTGGAAACCGCTCGTTATATGCGTGGACCGCCGTCAGGCACCCGTGACTTGACGTAATAACAATAATAATTGGTTTTGGGTGGAAAGGAAATGGCGCAGTATCTGTCTCATATATCGTTGGACACCTGAACCGCGCCGTAAGGGAAGGGATAAAGGAGGGAGTGAAGGAAGAAAGAGGTGCCGTAGTGGAGGGCTCCGGAATAATTTCGACCACCTGGGGATCTTTAACGTGCACTGACATCGCACAGCACACGGGCGCCTTAGCGTTTTTCCTCCATAAAAACGCAGCCGCCGCGGTCGGGTTCGAACCCGGGAACTCCAGATCAGTAGTCGAGCGCCCTAACCACTGAGCCACCGCGGCGGGGTGACTTGACGTGCTAAATCACAGTCTCTACAGGAGCACCCCCTTCTTCTTCCCTCACGCAGGGTCTGTTCCTGTTCTACGCGTTCGTGTGCAACCGCAAGACGTACCACCTGTACAGGGCGCTGTTCTGCAACGTGCGCAGGGGCGCTCGCGCCAAGCTCAGCACCTCCAGCTCCGTCAGCTCCGTCTCCACGGTCACCAGCCAGGCCAGCCTGGCCTCTTCCGTGCGCTCCACGCTGTCGAATTCGGCTCGGGCAGCCAGCCCATGAGCGGTGTGGAGGAGGCGTCCGATCCGCGCAGGCAGACACGCAGTAGGATAACCTTCAAGGAGTGATTTATGTGTTACGGCTCTCAGAAGGTGCGCTTTCTACAACGAGCACCCCTCTTTCGGCCACTAAAATACGCAGCGCTACTCTCCTGCCATCATGGGAAAGTATACGCGTAACCGTGACAGTACAGTCTTTTGATAACCGTTGCAAACTTCTAAGGTTTTGGCCTGAGTACGCATTGCTCCACCGTGAGCCTTCTTCGGAGACAGAACCTACGTTTCAGAAGACGAAAAAATCGTAATTCGTATATCTTTAAAATTTGTACAGTGTCGGCAGGGAAAATTCTTTGCATTGTGTATTGTCCCCAAAGAAGGATTTTGATGGCTCCACGCTAAAAACAAAATCCGATACCCGTTGCTTGTTATATGAACTTTGGCTGTATCTAGCCGCATCTGTAGCAATGGACTTCGAATTACGTGTTCTACTAAATCTGGGCCCGTAGGAGGACCTAGCTCTTACCTATGTGCACCCCTTGCGGGCCTTCATGTGTGAGAGCCGCCTCATAGGCGCTGTCCCACTTGTGGACAGTTGGAAGGCGCTCATGGCCGGGTGAAAAAGACATCCCGAACGTCTCGCCGCTTCTACAGTGCAGCGCGCGGTCTGGTACAAAAGCTCACGTAACGCCGTCGCAAGGACTTGTCTTCGCAGGTGCAGTGTGAAATGTGCTTTATTGTGTCAGGTGTGTAATACGTCCGAATAAAACAGTAGTATCTCGTTATATTTTGGCGCATTGCTGTAGCTTGCACCGTATTGCTGTCCTGAGTTGAACAGGGTGCCAAACGCAGCAAGCTAGGGGCATGTGAAAGTATTGCTTTTATTTAATTACCACGGTTCTATGAGAAATCTGATGCGTTCCAGCCCTTTTTTGTTTGTTTTTTTGGGAGGGGAACGTCGGCAGTGACAGCCCGCTACAGATCAGGCAAATATAACCTGCTATAAATATATCCCAGTCGAAAAAAACAACAGAACCACGTCGAAAATACGACAAAATGTTTCGAAGTTTAATAGTTGGTTGAGAGGGGCCGGATTATGATGGCGACCAATGGGTTTTCCTACTGAACCCACCCAATATTTATCCTCTTAATAAATGTTTTTCCTCCTCCTCCTATGCAACAACAAATTTTTTCAGTTGTTTTGCAGTATTTTTCTGTGGTACTGTAGTTTTTCTGTAGTACTTTTCTATAGTTTGTTGTTTTGTAGTACTTTTCTGCAGTAACTACACAAAATTATGTTACTACAAAAATTTCTGTTGTTACTACAAGTTTTTGGTTAAAAACATTGCAGAAAGTCTGTTGCAACGACAGAAACTTTCCTGTTCTTTTTCGACTGGGATAGTACTAAACGATGTAGTTTTTCCGTTATTGTTTAAATTAGGTTGCGAGCTTTCGACAAACACCTGTCCATATTGTTGGTACGAAATGCGGGATGACTCGTAGCATGTGTCGGTTTATTATTTTTCTTTCTAAGATGCCTAAGCTATAGAGCTAGCAACAAAAGGTACGACAGATTTCTCGGCACTCGGGGAGCAGCATTCCATTGGCTGGGCCAGAGCAGTCGTTAATTCTTCAGATAAGGTGGGAATTAAGTGGGATCTGGGCACTCCTTTCCGTGACGGGAACTTGCGCCCGGCACGCTAAGGACAATCTCCCGGCTTCAGAGGCCTCGCGTTTTTCTGCGCAGTTCGGCTGTTTGCACGACGCACCGAGAGCCGCAAGCTGCTTCATAGCAGCCCTCCTCTTAGCCCATCCTTACCGTTTTAATCCATATACGCCTAGCGTCTATTTAATGTAGTATAAAGTAAAGTATATTAATGTCTATAATAATGTATTTTTGGGCAATAACTCTAAACGTTTATTGTGTAAAAGCTTGCGCCCCCTAGCGTAGGGTCAAGAGGCTCTAAATGTTACTTGTGCAAGCGTTGCATTGTTTGCGTTCAGAAAGAGCGGCCAAGGAGCAGACTCGACCGCATCGACCACATTGCGATTCCGCAAGAAAAAGAAATCAAATTTGGGCACTGTTATAAGAAAACCCCGCGCGTGATGAGAAATTTTAAAGTCGTTGCCTGTTTGTTTGAAGCTTTACCACACGGTAGCTCATTTGTCTAGTATCGTACATTGTTGGACGGCTAAAAAGCCGGCGTTGAGAACAATATTTCCATCAATAGAAGGATACGATTCTAAAGTGAAATAAACACTTGAAGATAGTTTATTTTTTTTTTAATTCCTGAAGTTTGAGCATGCGTGGGCTAATTCTCTTCCACGTCTATTTTGTTTCCATTCCTTACATTACCATTCACCTTTCACCTTTCTGTGCCATGTGACATACTGTGTAAAAGAGAGAAAAAGAAATTATAGTGAAGCTGGATATCTTCGGCAGAAATTTCCAGTGGAGACAACTCAGGAGAGGAAGAACAATCACAATAAACACCGGGACAATAGACAAGCGCTTGTCTCTTGTTCCGGTGTTTTGCGCTGTTCCATCACAAACACGCAGATAAGCTGAAGGAGGAAGGGTTCACCAAAAAGGCGAACTAGGAAGTAAAGCACATAAATGTTTGTGGGTCCGATTTCAGGGCAAGGTATATACGTATACGCAAATACATCAGTGTCACACCTCTCGCGCTTTAATTGGAGTGCCTCCCCAGCGCAAGGACAACTGCCTCCTGCGCGTATGTATGAACAGGGGCAAGCAATATGAAATGGAACACGGAGACGCGTGCCGATGTGGGCTATGGCTGCTTTAAGAAATTACAGGTATGTCCCCTCACGCCAGAGTGCTCGCTTCCAAGACATTAGGCATCCTACACCCGTAGGACGCTCGGATGGTCTACCTTTCAGCATACTGCGTCGCCCTAAGAACTTCATCTACTGATCCTCGCCTATAAAATTGTTTCAGGACATCTTCTTGGAAGAGGTGCCGTAGTGGTGGGCTCCGGAATAATTATTTTTCACTCCTTCCTTTATTCCTTCCCTTAAGGCGCGGTTCAGATGTCCGCCGATATATGAGACAGATACTGCGCCATTTCCTTTCCCCCCAAAACCAATTATTATTATTACCGTACCCGCCGCGGTGGCTCAGTGGTTAGCGCGCACGGCTACTGATCCGGAGTTCCCGGGTTCGATCGACACCGCGGCGGCTGCGTTTTTATGGAGGAAAAACGCTAAGGCGCCCGTGTGCTGTGCGATGTCAGTGCACGTTAAAGATCCCCAGGTGGTCGAAATTATTCCGGAGCCCTCCTCTACAGCGCCTCTTTCTTCTTTTCTTCTTTCACTCCCTCCTTTATCCCTTCCCTCACGGCGCGGTTCAGGTGTCCAACGATAGAGTCAGATACTGCGCCGTTTCCTTTCCCCCAAAACTAATTATTATTATTATTATTATCTTGGTACTGTATGTTACCGTGATGCAAGATGGTTGGGCGCAAAGAACGCGCGTTATTTCGTTACTGTGGGCCACAGTGACGGGAAATGCGCAACTGCTTTCTTTCTGCTTGGTTTGGACTGTATTTTACCAAAAATATTTTGCGAAATGCTGACAACACTGTGATTTGTACACCACCTTTGCCAGTAGCTACGGGTTGTTCTTCGTGCAGGCCTTTTAGACAGATACGGCAATACCTCTCGCTAGACTTGAATTCTGCCGTCTTTCCTTCGGTCCCGAGTTGTCAAGTTGCACTCATCTCGTGTCCTGTCTCGTATGTGTGCTCTTCGCGCAACTTTGCCATGTACAAAGAATTTATACCAACCAGCCCGACAGTATGTTCAACTAACAAAAGTGCTCATAACGAAATAATGAATATAACGCAGCAATTACTAATTCCTTTCAAAGCTCCCATCGAAGCACACGTGTTTGCTATATCTCGTTTTTACGAAACAAAATTTTCCTACAATGGGATATAACAAACCCTAAGCGAACCACCCCTGTAGCCATTAGGCGCTTCGATTTGCAGCGGCGCTCAACACATCCGTGCCCATTCGACACGGCAAACTGAAATTACCGCGCATAACCACCGACAAGTTTTCAGCGCCAGTTCACCGAAATTCGTGTTCGCGGTCCGCTGAATAGGGGATTCTTCGGCGGGCGCTCGAAGCGAGCGGACGTGTTTTTTTAGCTCTCCGCTCCTTCGGACGCTGGGCCTAAGGCTTCGCGGCGCTGCGGGGTCTCCCCATGGAGGCAACAGACACCGTGAACGAGCGACGGCCTGTGTTCGGCGGTGACAATGAGCAACGCAGGGCAGGCCGCTCACGCTCACGGAGACGAACGCCGTACAGAGCAAGGTCGTCCAGCACCGTCCAGCAACCTGGACACATTTCTTATTGTGTAAATAGTTTGTACATATTACTTCTCTCCCTATCCCCTCTTCCTGTCCACTCAACCTTTTTCATTTCATTTCTCCATTCTGCTCGCTATCCTTAATTTCCGCTGCCCCAGCTCAGGTGCTTCAGTATCGATGGCAGATGCCGGGGCTAGCAAAAATCTTTTCCTTCCTTTTTACTATTATTTTAATTAAAAAAACCACTACCACCACCACCGCTGAATAGTGCACGCGGACTGGCGCAACTCTCCCGGCGCCGAGCTTCCTCCTCAGCCGCGCCGCGTGCGCTCCGGCAAAGCCTCCAGGGATTTTGTAGCGAGAGCTACACTGGGCTACCAGTCGAGCATTTCGCGGTACATGGGAGAGGCCAGTTGTGCGAATGCGTCGTTACCATGGCAGAGGAGCAAAGTGGGGCGTGCGCTTCAACGTCGCCGCGCGCCCGCTCCACCGTCAAAGCCGAGCGTGACGTCACGCGGATGAGCAGTTGTGCGCATGCGCCGATACCGTGGTAACCAGAGAGGCCCCACAGCTGCGCCGCGTTCTTCGTCGCCGCCTCGCCGCCCGCCGCTCTATCCCCCGAACCTCGCGTCGCATGCGCAGCATTGCGTATAAAAGGCGGAGATATATTGGGCGTCTGTATCACAACGTTTGACATGCATGCAGAGAAGGAGAGTCCAGCCGCTGCTAAACGGCGGTATAGACAAGAGAAGATTCACTCTTCCCATCCTGAGGTTGTCGCCTGGCAGTTGGCTTGAACCAAATAAGAACGCTGGAGTCTGTGTGTATACGTGAGACAAGGTATCACCGCTGTCAGACATCTCCCTTCGATCGCGGTGAATAATGGTGAAGTCTGCTGTGTTCGGCTTCTGGAAAGCAGCATTATCATCCAAGGAGTCTACGTGGCGCTCGGAACATCTGTCAAGCAGACGATTGATGTGGTTGCCACGTGTATGCCAGCCTATGGCAAGGTTTCACAGTTGTGTGTGACTTCCGGTGATTTCAACAGGAAATAGCACCCTCTTAGTCAGTATATGAAAGGAAAGTTTGACTTTAATCTAGCTTCGGACCCTCAAGTCAAGACGACACAATGGGGAACTACTTATAGCTTGTATACTAAAGAGGCTCTACCAAAACGAAATACTGTATCGACAAAATTGAGACCGCTGCATGCTACTACATAGATTATCGGGCAGTCTTCGTCTCTGCCAGGCAAAATGAATAAAAGATGTGTATACCCAATGTCTCTCATTGCTAAACATAGAGTGGCCACAACAAGCTTAGCCAGGGAAACGTACATACCTCTCGCTACGTATATCATGGCATAGCCGAGCTAAGCCACTGCCAATTTTTCTAGCGGCTCCGGCCATCCTCCGGCGAACTGCGCGATCCGCGCATGCGCAGAAGCTCCTCGATTCTCCCCCCCAATTGGTGCGCGCGCTATACCTGACACGCTTTGCAGGGCAAGCGCGCGCACGACTTTTTTTTTTTTCTAGGGGGGGGGGGGGGGTGAGGAAATAACGCAGTATCTGTCTCACGTATCAGCGGACACCTGAACCGCACCGTAAGGGAAGGGATAAAGGAGGGAGTGAAAGAAGAGGTGCCGTAGTGGAAGGCTCCGGAATAATTTCGACCACCTGGGGACTTTTAACCTGCACTGACATCGCACAGCACACGGGCGTCTTTTGCATTTCGCCTCCATCGAAACCCAGCCGCCGCGGTCGGGTTCGCGAAATTTTTTCGCGGTTTCGCGGCAACGAGGATTCTCCGCGTTCGCTGCTGCCAGTACCTAAAATATAATTCTTGTAATTCGTAACTACCTGCCCCAAGTAGACTTATTCCCTTACCGCTTCCGGCACCTTGCTACCAACTGTTAACTACTGTTCCATTCCGAGACTGTTGAACATTACTTCGCACTGGATGTCACCACTGGCGTTTCCGTTCATTCTTCGCTTCTACATACTAAACGCAAACGATTTGATGCTCTTGACCATGCCATGACATACCAGACGCTGATCACATTGCCTTGTTAAGCAACTCAGGAGATGAACAACAAAACATGATCAACGAGTTAGACAGTCAGAGCGGCACTGTGGGTCTAAAAATTAATACGCAGAAAACCAAAGTAATGTTCGACAGTCTCAGAAAGGAACAGTGGTTAACAAAGGTGCTGGAAGCGGTAAGAGAAAGTCTACTTGGGGCAGGTAGTTACGAATTAAGTAGAACATGTGGGGGTGCTAGTTGGTGCATATAAACAGAAAAAAGTGGCGCCAAATCGGACAAAACATAGCAAGAAAGGCTAGACAGGTGCAAATTAAAACAAGTCCAGTCTTTGGTACTCGCCTAAGGGGCAGAAAAGTGGCGGCTAACGAAAAGTGTCAGTTGCAAGTTGCGCCTGTCCGGTATTTGGTACTCACCTAATAAGGGGCAGAAACATGGAGGCTTACGAAGTGGACAGCGCAGCGAGCTATAGAAAGAAAAGCGATTTTGCGGAAGAAATTGGCTTGGACAGGGCATGTAACGCGAAGGCAAGATAACCAATGGTCGTTAAAAGTGACATACTGGATTCCAATGGAAGTTAAGCTTAGCAGGGGACGGCAGAGTTGGGTGGGATGATGAGTTTAAGAATTTTTTTTGCAGGGATATAGTGGCCGCAGCTGGCACAGGACAGGGCTAATTGGAGATATATGGAAAAACTAGGTTTTTGAGGAAAGCAAATGGCGCAGTAATTCTCTCATCTGGGTGGACAACGGACCTAAGGGAAGGTGGGAGTGAAAGAAGAAAAAAAAAGGTGCTGTAGTGGAGAGCTTGGGAACTCCGAAATAATTTCGACCACCTGGGATCTTTAACGTGCACTGACATGTGCACTGACATCGCACAGTACAAGGGCGCCTTTTCCGTTTCGCCTCCATCTAAACGCTGCCGGGTTTGAACCCGGAAACTCCAGTTCAGTAGCCCGGCGCCCTAACCACTGAGCCATCGCGGCGAGTAGATGTATGGGAGATTCCTTTATCATGCAGTGGGCGTAGTCCGGCTGATGATAGCTGCTCTAGTGGAGCTCGCTAACTTTTGAAGAATAAATTGCAACATCCCCACCATTTCGGGCCTTCGAGCTTCCAGGGTGCAAGTGTTCAACAATACAACTCAACAGCAGATCCTGCAGACTCAAAACTTTCCACCAACACTGTCTCATTACAAAGGTGTTCACTTCATGCGTCACACATACGCTGCCAAGACAGCATAAACACATGCTCGAACTATTGGCGCTACTGTTGTATTATGCATTACGCTGCGGAGGGCTAAAACGAAGCGTACGCCATGTTCGCACGTAACAGTAGCGGAAGTATATAAAGTTACCAGCATTCGATCATCGATTACTTAGAGTATGCGTGGGAAGCATTGTTTTGCTTGTTCATGCGTGAACAACCAGTACTCTTAAGTACTCATAACCGAAAGAAATGGGATTCATTCTGGCGTGCAAATTGTTCCCTTATGTATTATTTCTGTTGATTACAGGTGATCAGGTTCAAGTTGCATGGGCAGTATAGGTGAAGATCCATGGGACTCGATGTAGAGTGATCTTATTTTTTGCCGAAAAAAAATAGCAGTAAAAACTTCCGGTACAAAAATCAGAGGCGCCCCCGCCCTTACATCTGCCATATGTTTACTAAGTTTACAGCTGCAGTGAGCACCACGAGAAAGTAAAGCACAGCAGGCCATTGCAGTGTTTGTAGCGCCGTTTAAATAATGACAAAGTAAAGCACACATTGCCTCTGCAGCCAAAATGAAGACCTCAATTTTACTTTGTTCTCAGAGAAGCCTTGACAGCGTCTTGGCTTTATTTTGGCTAGAGTGTTCAGTTTACTGAGGGTGGGTCAAAGACATTTGTCTAGGTGAAATTACCGTACCCAATGTAGAACTACAAGGTACCTGGCAAAGAAACCACATTGACACCACAGAAATGATTCAAAGGCTAGTGCTTTTATTATTCTCTCCCAAGACTATCCTTGCAATATCTTAAATAATCAACGTTATCGTAACACCACGCACCAACTCTCACATTCGTCAAATTAAAAAAGAAAAATCAGACAACAGAGCAGTACAACAGGTGTGAAACGAGGAGCGTCGACACCAATCAACCATGTGGTGATTACCCTCCAAAATCATCAGACAGAAAAAGATACGCGTACACACGCAGGCGCACGCTACCCATATATGCATCTATATTTATACACATTTACATGAATAGTTTTGTCGTAATTGCAGTTAGTTATACGCAGCTATACAGCGGCTGTCAGCATTTTACCGTGCCGGAGAAGACTCCAAAAGTGACAAGCGGAGAGAAGAGAGCGAATATGCACAGACACACAAACACACGCACACAAAAGTGAGGAGAGTCTGAGGACTCTCCACCTCTATGGGGACCGGTGGGGAACTGGAATGGTTGTGGGCGCACGATTTCATCCCGAAGATACGTCGTGTAAGCTCCTCTCCAGGCAATAACGCAAAGGTCAGGTGGGCTTGGGGCAACTAAGAGCACAATGCACATGCGGCTGACATCGGGGGTTGCCCGAAATAGTGTTGGCCCATGATAAAGAAAGCGTGCAGTCTAGTACACTAGATGCATGCATCTATTCCGAGCTGTCCTCAGTTGGTCTGAACTTGCATGACAAATGGGCAATCAGCCAGATTCGACCTACCAGAGACATCAATTCTGGAATGCAAATGAGCGACTCTTGTGCCTGTGATTTCATTTGTCCAATGCGCAACATGCTAGTCGGAGCCACACAATGAGCACTTGGTATCGAGAACCAAGTGCTCGGTACCGCACCCAGAAAGTAGCATCAGACCAGTATTCGTGCTAATGGGTGTTTTGCTCTTTTTGCCACGCACACTATGCACAAGCAGTGCAGGCTGACTTCTCGGATGTTTACGTGGCTCGCACACATAACCCTTCCATCGCTCCCCCAACAAGGAACAAACAAAAAGGAAAAAAAAAGCTCTCTCAAATGTGACTCCAGAAAGAACAGTGGAATGCCGTTCGAAGCACGAGTGTGCATTTATGGTGCCCCAGCAAGCAGAACACACCGTCCTCAAACCAGGCGTGCACTTGCGGCAGCCGCCAGTGCTACCGATATTTTGCCTCGGAGATTGTTAGCTGCTTTCATGGTTCAGGTAAGTAAACAGCAAATCTAGGCCAGGCAGACGCAGCAAAAGCCAACGCAACCAACGGGAGACCTCCGACGTTACATTCGACCTTGCTAGTCACTTGGATGAGCACACTCTGGTTGCACTAGTGATGCACTCGTCCATGAAGCGGCCTACTACATGCAAGTGTTATAGACTCTGCACCTTCTTCCTAGGCAGGGTAGCGAAAAGAAATCTGTTCGCTGCAGCCATGTTCACTACACCAGAACGGTCCAACGAACTTGCACGCAGTGCCCGTGTATACAGGCATGTGCAAGCACAGCTAACGCCAGCAGACCTCGCGAGCTTTGCCAGGCAACCGCAGGTGTGAACCCAATGGCTCACCCTTCTAGCGAACACTTGTAGCTACATTATTTATGTACATGCAAACACACGCACGAAAGGAGAGGCCACAATATTACAATGCTGGCAGTCTTTGAATAAATACAACTCAGCCGTAAGAATAAACGTGCTCTAAATCAAGTGCCTCGCGCACATACGTACTTGCATGCACACACACGCACCCACACAACACACGAGCACATGCACACAAACCAACACACACACTCACTACAAGCAGAAAAGAAAAATCTGTATTCCCCACGTCAACAACGTACACTCCAATTCATTGCAAGCCCTGGAGCTTGGACAATAGCACAGAAGCAGCAGCACGAGAGCTGGAATCTGAATATCGCACATATGCAACAATACCCAGACAGGATAACAAAGCCTGGCACCACTGTCAAGGATTTGTTTAATTTACAAGACAATCAGTGCAGAAAAGAAAATTCAAAGCAGGAAGCTTAGCTAGAAGAGTCACAAAAGGAGTCTTCGATGATTTGTTAAAGTGCTGACTGCAAGCAACAACATAAAAAAGGAAACAGCTGCACACCACTCTCGCACCAGTGAAGATTAGAGGTGGGGAGAAAAAAAAAGGGGAAACTGCAGTCTCTTGATCCAAGGCGAGAGGGGAGAAGGATGTTTACTTGGACTTTGTTGACGAGGTCGAAGTGGATGCATACACTGCAACAGAAACAGAAATGCAAAAAAAAGAAAGAAAGGAAGGCGAAATAGGCAAAATAAACGCAAGCAATAACAAACCCCCATGAGTGCCCCAAGTTCAACAACAGATAACATTTGTGTAGGTGAAGCTAAGTAACAGGAACTGCTTGCACAGTTCCCCTATGAGAAGTAATGAGGGTCTTGCTTTCAGGAGCTTTGAGTGTCATGCAGAGATATGATCTTGTGATCGGTACAACAAAATAAAAGCCTGTATTCTCTGCATATTGTATCAGGGTGTCAGTGAAATGCCTTCACGAAGAAAAGGTAGAGCATTACAACTGTGTTCTCAGCTTTTTACAAAACATCAAATCTTGTCACAGCAGGCCCATGAAAGAAGCACAATTTTACCACCAGAAAAAAAAACAAGACCAGCGTAATGCAAAGTGTTTAAGACCTCCAATTTGCACACCTGCCCTTTAAACACAGACACCATTTAACACAGTGGTTACTGGTTGATCACCCATCAGTTCATAATTAAAATGCCAACAGGGTGCTGCATCATGGGCAACCACCGCATAAGCAGTCACTTTACATATGCAGAGCGACAATCTCCAAACAAAATGTCTCAGCATGCTTATATGGCAGCCTATATTGTTACATTGAGAAACTCGAAAACGAGAACAGTATCGCCTGCTGTGAACCAACAAATTTTGTGCAAGGCTGCAAACCTTGATTAAATTCTATGCCAAGCATGCAACCTCCTCCAACCCCCCCCCCCCTAACTACTTTGTTCACAACATGACGTTATATTGAGGGGGCTCACAATGTCTACCCAGGGTCAACGCCACAGAATGACCGAACTGCTTAAAAGAATGTCAGTACCCCCTAGCAGTCACGAGCAGAGAGCATCACATCTTATTCCCCTCCCCTTAGACCCCAAGAACACATCAGCAAGTAGCATAACACAGCTGCAGCTTACAAAAAGAAACTCAGCTGCACAGAGTTAGCAAGACCATAATGAAAGCACGTGAAAACAAAAGAAGCAGGGTAAACAATACACTGCAGAGAGACACGCTGCGCCACGGCATGTCGCACTTGAGGGAAGAAACCATTTCATCGTCAGGTGACCCGCTGATGATGCAGCGATGCTAAAGGAGTGGGGAACCTGCTTGATGGACTGACGCAGTCTTGTGTTGTGGCGGAGCGCGGCACAAAATAATCAGGCGCAAACTGTTTTCTTTTCGGCTTTTGTGCGATCCTCCTTCGACTTCCTCCTCTCAGGCTCAGTTGCCTGTCGATGCCCACACTATGTTTTTTTTTTAACCGGGAAGGGACACGGGGAGATTAGCGGGAGAAAGGGAAAGAAAACGGTGTTGTACCAGAAGCATTCAACCAAAGTGGAAAGAACCCAACCATAGCAAACTAAATTCAGTACATATCACCTTCAGACATGCTTCAGTTAAAGGTGCCTACAGCATTTTTTGAACCACGTGATTTTACCATATGGCATGCACAAAAAAAAAAGTTTGTCCTCATCACCACAAGCAATTAGGCCCACCACTGTTGCCAACTTTGAAGGTTACAACTGCTACATTTCAGCTGACTGTGGGAATGTCAGCTTTACTAGACCCTTTGCCAGTCTCTAGGTATGCAATAGCCGGACAAACTAGGAATAAAGGTACACACAAAGTTTTAGAATATTATTCTGGAAATGCCAGTGCGTACTAAAGTGCCACTGCCATCTGCTATAGTGTTGAGATGCTTTGATTTCTTAGCTCAGTTTAGCAACATACATCTGGAGTTGTTCAGCAAGCTAGATGTTAGTAATGAAGCCAAAGACCATCCCAGTACAGCAGTAAATCTTGTTTAAAGCAGAAAAAATTGCCCTAAAAGGAACCTAAGATCTAAACCTACAACTTCCTCAACATGCATTTGGGAAAAGCAGCTAGGACAACTAAAAGGAACAAGGGTTCAGGGTTTCTGAGGCCCAAACGTTCGATGCAGAAAAATAGCTCTTGAGAAACAGGGAAGTGCAACACAGCACGTTTAGATGACGGTTAAGGCCTAAAACTTGATGGCGCACTTTCCAACATCAGTCAGGACTCGGGATATCAAGCTTAGGGAAGCGTTAGTCAAGTTCGTATACCCTGACAAAAAAAAAAGAATCACTTGGCGCACACCAGGCCCTGCGAATGAAGACATATTTGCACATACAGGTATGTGCGGTTATTTTTTCTGCCAGGTAAAAACCATTAGTAACATCAAGTGTGAAACGCACAAAGATGGGACATTAATGTTTTCATGCAAGCCGACAAAAAAAAAAAACACCAGCTGCAACAAGACAAAAAGCAACTGCACTCGAACAGTTTGTCACCAGTTTTGACAAATGTTCCCAACAACACTGACAGAGGGGGAAAAAAAACTTATCAAGGAGGTGACAGCAACAACCAGCATTATGTTCAGCCAACATACGAAGCACACACACATATGCCAAGCACACACAGACACACACGCACGCAAGTAAAGACTGCACAGTCAAGAAACTGCAAATACACGTTCTTCAACCGTTTGCCGACGACATTGCCTAGAGGGCACCAAAAGGTGCTTGTGTCGAGGTGTGACCGCGTGTCAGAAAGACCTACGACTGTCTTGTGGTGCTCTTGAAATAATGCAAGAAGACAAGGCCTATCGTTACTCAGAGAGAAAATAAAAATAAAAAAGCAATGTACAGTGCTGCTTCTGATCCCAAATATGCACTCTGTTCCTTTAACTCGAGCCCAACCTACACACGCCACACCAGTCTGTTGTCCCAATGAGAACTAGGTATGCAAGAAGTAGTTATTTCAAATCAACACTTTAAGAGCAAGCATGAAGTGTCCCTCTGGCTAGTAGAGGAACGGGCAAAAAAAATTAAAACTGAGTCTGCTCTGCCCACAAGAAATCGGAGACAACATAATGCACAATTGTGGATGCTTTGATTTTCTTTTGTGCCCTGCCTGAATGGGAACACAAATGCCACCCGTGAGTCTTCCTAGCAGCACCATCATTTCAAGCAGAGAGCAGGAGCACTGAATAAGGGCTGTAACAAGCTCAAAACAATTAACCACTGCACTCGAACTGCAAACAGAGCACTGCTGACGGTCCGCTGATTCGCCCTGTGCCACCTCTGCCTGAGCCAACTGTGAAGCTTGCAAATCAACAGACTACAGTCACAGAGCAGGCATATTATTGCTGCCATCAACAACACAAGATATGTCAATAGAAGACTCCACCAAATAAAAGTGTAACATGAAAAAAGGCAAACAGCCAATTTGCCTAATTAAATTGATAGCCAACATCAAGAAGCTTTTGCAGCGTTCAAGAAAGGACGAAAGCACTTCTGCTTAACACTTGAGTCCACAATGATCAAAGAGAATAACAGGCCACTCTCCTCACTTAAATGCTGCTGCTGGGCAGCGGTCATCACAGCGGGCAGAGATCATTGCCCAACTGACGGCTCGCTTCAAGGGCTCGGGGAAAAGGCTGTAAGGGATCACCTAGTAATGGCAGACTTATCCACAACACTGTGACTGCAGTCATGCTGTTTCACATTCAAGTAGTCCTCATGATGAACACAGTGAAGCACTGTTGCTAAGGGCAGAGCATGGGGAACTCAAGGTGCCAAACAATGCACAAAGCTCGCAAGAGATCCGAAGGAGAAGAAGACCAGAGTGTGGGGAGGGGGAGGAACAAAGAAAAAGTGGTAACAGTGAGAGCAAAACGAAACGTTCCTCTAACGTTGCAGACCACAGAAGAAGCAGCAGCAGCAGAAGGAGAAAGGGCCGAGGGAACACTCCTCGGAGTTCTTGACGGTGCTCCGTGGCAGAGCCGCTGCTTACGTCATGAACCATGCTGTGTGTGCATGGCCACAACATGAGAGCAGACGGCATTGTGAGACATGTTGGAAGTGAAGGTGAGAGATGTGAGAAGGTAAAGGGGTGGAGGGAGAGAGAGAGAAAGGCATAAGGACAGTTATAGGCAGACAGGAACTGGGGCCACAATGGGAATGACACGATGAAAGACTTGGGAAAGCATAATTAGAAACTGCAAGTGCCATAGATGAACAGGTGATAGCATGCTAACGCAAGACGCCAGCTAAAGAACGCTACGGTAAACAATTTTTCTTTCCATGCAAGTTTGCAGTATAGTTAAGCACTTCAATGAATGAAATTCTAAAATAAGCCTCTCCCAATCAGTCCCATCACGAATCAGGTTGCAAAAATGTTTAGATTTTGTAAAAAAAAAAATTTAGTTGACTTCTGGCTTTTCTCCAAGCACCATAGCCCTTTTTATTTGAATTCAAACTGACATTCAGCAAACCAATTCAATTGATGTGACACAAACACAATGCTGCAAGAGACAGGGGCACAACATCGTCTGCGAAATTCTCAAGAAGTTAATTACATCGAGCTGGCTGTAGGAGCAAGACTGGCCTGCTTATTGATGTGTGGCAAGCAAACACTTCAATGGACCAACAAATTAATAAAATAACTTGTGGGACTATGCTGGTAATGAGAAGACTGTGCCCAATATTAGTGAAATCGAGCATTTCTGTAACTATAAAATGAGTATTTACAACTTTAACATTAAAAATTTTATAAGCTGCAGTGACATTCTGTGATGAAACTGCCATTAACTGCACATCTTAATCCTGTGCTATTTAATCCTGTGTTTATTGTATTGATTGTTGTTCTATTTTCTTTGTTTCCATTTCATTTTTTGATCCCCTTATTTTTGGCTCTGCGAAATAGCGAAGAGACTATATGTATATTTGTGAGTGTCTTTGCTTTGCTGTTGTTGCCCTGTAGAGGGAGGCTGTGGGCCTTTGTCAAGCTGCCGTTTATGAGCAGCTTTTACGCACAACCTCCTCCATCATCCCGATGGAAATGAAGATTATTATTAATATTATTATTATTATTATCTTCCCATGCAACCTTCCTCATTGAAATGTGACAAGTATGTTAAGTGGGTGTTCTATAATTTACATTATTACGGGTTCTGCTCTCTTCTGTAGCATCTTCAGACAAAAAAAAAATAGAAAAAATGGTGTTCTTTTCGCATCGCTGAATTAGAAGTACTTTGAGTTGCTGTTACTAGACTGCATCATAGCATTTTGTCATCAGTTGCAGCGGTAGTTTGGTTCATTAATTAAAACTGTTTCGACAAGACATGCGTCAGTGTGCCGTAACAGCTTTGGGTATAGAAATAAAAGCTCATGCTATGCTACACTAAAAGTAATTATTGGTCAGCCGGCTGATGCCATATTATAGTCCGATTCCTCCTCTTTGTAGGCATGAAATTGCCTTCACGCTTGCCAACCACTTGCCAAACACTAATTTTCACAATAATGAAGGATCTGCATTTTAAAAAATGCTCGGCATTATATTCATTACAGAACGGCATTATATTAATTACAGAACGAAGTACCAACCAGCCCCGATATCTTCACTTTTGTCGTTTATGTTAAGAAACTGAGTATTTGCATTTTGCCACATATAAAACAACCCCCTTACCAAAATGGTTATCTGAAATAGGGAGGAGTGGTCAACCTATACATGGAGCCGACATGTTAGCTGTATCTAAGGCAATTCCAGTCGAGTCACAGGTAGTACGCTCTCCATGGTGGTGCCCACTCCCGCCAGACTATATGGAGCTCCATGTGTAAAAAAAAAAAAAGAATTCACAAGCAGCTCGGTTTAGCTAATAAAATTTCGAACTGCGTGCCGTATACCTGGCTCACTCGTGCCGGTGGTCGCTTTTCTGGATGAACAAGGCGAGGCCAAATATCAATAGTCCCTTGCTTCCTGTTACCTCCCGAGTATGAGCCGCACCAGAAACCAAAACTACAAGGACGACTGGTGACAAGTTCCGCTTGCCTCTTATCAGGCCAGTATAAGCAAGGCCGTTAGAGAGCCATTATGGAAGGCATGAATGGTGTGCTGTTTTATTCCCTTTGATCTCCATTTGCCCTCGAGCGCTAGCCTTGAGATTGTGTTGCAACGCATTTGTTGCTTTGAGCTGCCTGCTCTTCATGATGTGATCCTGTGAGAAGTATGCTGCCAAAGCTGAATGAAAAACCTAGAGCCACATGGAGGGAGGGGTCATCTTATGGACCAACATCAATCTAACATAAGAGATGTGCTGGCGTAGCTGTAGCTGGGTGGGGTTAGCAGCTGGGGGTACAGTCCATAACAATGCATGTAAACACTGCATTTCACTGCACCCCTATGAGGTCATCCCTTTGTTTACAAAAGCCGAATACATCCCAGAACAGAATGTGCTAGTATGGGATGTCATTTCACAGCAGACATACTTTTAAAACACCACAATATGTGTTTGCTGAAGTTACCCGCAGGTGGCAGCACCGGGAGGGAGCGCAGCTCGTAGAAACACATATAAACAAAACTTTCCACAATTATTCTTTCATTTCACAGTGCACCTATGAAGGTGCCCATGCTTTAATTGCTGGCGAGTACTTTTAAGAGGAGCATGAAAAAGTACGCAAAGTAATGTAGAAGCTCATATCTTTAAAATGTCACAATGAACTTGCACTGTTATGTTGGACATACCCCGCCACTATGTCTAGGGTGCTCAATTAGCCAAGTGTTTCTCTGAACTGGACAAGCTTCCCTGTAGTCTGACATCATGCCGTATGCACTACACTTGCTAGCAAATGGTCATCCAAGCTAGAATGCCTATAAGCGCTAATGAAAGGCAGCTCTCGCATCACATGATAAGTGAACAGTGTACCGTAGCAGACACTGATGCGGGCAATGCAGACAATACACCCAGCCGCCTCCAGTGTCCACAAGTGCCTCCTATGTTTTTGAACAGTGTTGATCTATATTCCTAGAGTCTTTTTTTGGCCAGGCTGCGAGTTGGGGAAGTTGTCTTTATTTTTGAAGTCAACTTATACGTGGCAATGTACACGGTAAAAGCTCAGCAGCAATTGTGTCACCAAGTGTCACTGTATAAGAGCCCAGCTAGTTTACAACCACCTGTTCATCGACAAGCACATGTTAAAGAGAAAAGTGTAACACACACTGCAACCACACTTGAGTGTGAAGACTGCCAAGTATGAAAGAGATGAACTAGAGGACATGCACAATAGAAAAAGGAGGAAAAGAAGAATGGGTGCATTGTAGGTGCTCAGCTCTGTGCAACTAAGTGAGAAAAAAGGAAACCTGCATTCAGCACCTAGTAACCATGCTCTAGGGACCTTCGCTACGATATGATGCAACGGTAAGAAAAAACTGCATGAGCCAAAACCCGCACTAAAATATGCAATGCAATGCAATCTGGAATGAAAGAATGTACAGTGGTTGGAGAAGAGCCCTTGCGACGATGCGACGTGCGTCCACTTTGCCTCTATGAAAGGTATGCGCCACTCTGCTGTTCCAGAAAGCTTTTCTCTTATGTTGCTAAATCATTTCGAGCAAGCAAAGTTTATTAACGTTACAACATTACTGTCGGTAGCACAATGCAGGTGACCTATTTCACCTGGGCTTTACTTTGTGCATCTAGTACAACAACCGTAAAAACCTGCCTATAACAGGGTTTTTTCCACATTTTAGCATGTCAAATTTCCACATATTATATGCAGACCCGAACGATTTTCGGCCAAAATCCGCAGTTACACTTTCGTTATTATTGAGAGGAGGCCCTATCTAGCAGTGGCGTAGGTCAGTAGTTTCGATTTCAACGCCATTTCACTACACTGACCTAACCTCGCAATGCCCAGAACGATAGCACCTCTCACGGTATGGGGCAGCGAAAGCAGCCCTCGTCTGCTTTTAAAAGGTGAGTAATCGTAGTTGCCAAAAGCATCGCACTGCATCAAGTGCTGCTACATGGTCTGGATGAGGTAGGGAGAACCTGCAGTTGCTGCCGCAGGACATGGGCCTCTCCAGCCACGCTGTGCAGTTGGATCGCGGATGCTTGGGCCAGCATTCACAAGGAGCTCGCCGGTTATCTTAAGAAATGCGGAATATCGGACGTGGTCGACGGTACCGAAGACTTGTTTCTATGGAAAGATATCCCTGACAGAGGCCTCTCGGAAGACAGCACACACGACGACGACAACCATAACGCTCCGACTATTGACACTTCTGAAGTGTGCGCGGCAGCGTGTATGCCGCAACTGTGGTCTGCGCACCTCAGTACCTGCTGTTCGCGCTACATGAGTCGTACCCGGCACGCGGGTGTACATAGGTAGGGTGCTCGGCTTCCGCGACTTCCGGAACGTTTTTGAGTGACTGCCTTTATTTCATTACTCGCATTATATGCGGATGAAAACTTTTTTTTCATGTTCGCTAAGCCCAAATTACACCTCTTATTATATGCGGGTCCGTATTATACACAGATTTTTATGGTAATTGCCAAAAATTTGTAAAGGCCAAAAGCCCACTTTAGCGAAGGCAAAAGTGGCCTTTACTTTTTGCAACAGGCAAGATGAGATGTACCTATGCTCATATGAAAACAATGAAGTTGAAGGCACCAAGGGTAGGGAGACATGTTTCCACTCTTTGTCCCCTCATCATTTCAATGAACAATGCGACTGCCCCATCAAGAGTGAGGCCCATGTCCAATAACCGTGACTTGAAGATACTGCCTTCTTTCATTATCCCCGGCAATAAAGCCTGCTTATCAACCCCTCTGTCCTTAATACGTACATCAATTGCATCCTTCCAGAACATGCTAGAAGCTAAACGTCTGCAAGTGCCAAGGAGTGAGCAAGTCCGGTAACTGTAGCAAATGGTGAAGTAGGCAGCAATTGCAAAGTGTCAAATGCCTTGCACAGCTAAAAATATGGCCAGGTAATCTCAATATTCTTACATCAACGCTCACCTCATTGCAGCCAACTATGTGCTACCAGAGCACTTTCATTAATAGCGCTGGTTGTGACATGCCTGCGTGCGGCTTGTCTTTGGGAGTAATACGGTATAAATTCAACAGCCAATGTAATGAGCAAGTCCAACGCACATGACACACACAAGTCAGAAGCTAGACAAAAACATAGCTGGAATGTGGCATGCTTTCAGCACAAAACATCACATCAAAGGAAGCATGCAACATGAAGACAGGCTTGTACACTGCAGTGCATGCCCAGTAAAAGCAGACTTCACAAATAAAAAAAAAAGGACTTGCCACCAGCCAAAAAGACATGGGTACTTTGAATTCGACACAACCAATGGAGTACACCAATGCTACAGAGGCATTTTTGATCCTGATCAAGCTAGCATGCCATGTGCCAATTGAGCCGCAGCAAACTAACGAGTTTCTAATAAGCTAAGCCAAGCCACTGATTAAAATAAGCTGCATTATATTTTAGTACCCTTTATCTTTCTGTACATTTAATTTACAGTTCGCACTTGTTTGCCGAGCACACGGCAGTGGGCAGCACCTTGATATGGAACTGGCTTGATGTTCAGTGGGACTGGGCCCGACTGCGATTGAAATCTGATGTGTAGAAACACTGGACTGGCACCAAGTTTGATTCTAATCAACCCTAGCACGACAAAAAGTGCCCGTGTGACAGCAGTAGCAATGCATGTGAAGGGGGTTATACTTCACTGAAAGCACCTAAACGTGCTCCATGTTCCAAGCATGTTATTCTTGGCTGAATATATTTTTGCAGGCTCTCCATGCATGCAAGTTAATCAGCAGACACATGAATTTCTGCTGTTTAGTTCTTAAGCTTTGAAGTGAAGAATGGTCAGTTCTTTGTATGCTACATGTCTGCAGACATATCACTTTGATGCAGCACTCCCGAACTTATTTTGTGCAGCAATGCAATGTAAGGAGAAATAACTTAAATTCTGAGAATGGTAATGTTTTTAACAATTATTATAAAAGGCAGAGAAGCCCTAGCTACATTCCCTTACGAGACAATGGCACCTCAAACTTCCTTTTCGATGATGCTACTGAAACGTCGACCAAAGTCATATGGAGTTTTTGCTGCACCGAATTAGGAGTTCGTTAGTACTGGTAAAGGCAGCACTACAGCGCAAAGGGTCGTACTACTTTCCTTGAAGACCAGTAAATTACCATTACAGTAATATGAGTCACAGATTACTGCTACAACGAAGCTGATGATGATCTACTAAATGGCACAACAGCAGCTCGGCCAAAGAGTGCCGCTGCTGTGGCTTAGTGGCAGTAAATTGTGAAAAAATCGTGAAATCTGCTCATAACAGCAACTGGCTAGACTAGATAGTGCATTAGCAATTATATTTCCAGAACTCAATCAGCCTTGGTAGCTTTCGCCATCTTGAATCAGCACCATGGTGTGACCTTAAGAGTACTCTGTTTTATCGCAATATGTTCGTCGTGTGGTCTGAAGATTCTACTCCTTAAGCTCTCACACATACTGTGACTTCTATCACTTCCCAGGCCTGAAAAGAATTTTTGAAGTGCCTGCCCCCTTTCGAAATTTAAGAAAATTTGAGATTCACCTAAAAAACATTTTGGTCAAACCTTCATTGTGAGAGAAAAGTTTGCAGAGAGATAGTGGGGCAACAAACGATCAACTCTGTAGGTATCCTTACATACATGAAAATAAACAAAACTGGTAGCCTAATGAAAAATTAGTTCTCAAGTTCAAATTTACTTAGCAAAAACTTTGCTGAAGCAGCACTCTGCTTTAAGAACTGTTTACCGTGGGGGGAATTTCATTACAGTATATAGTTATCTGATGGACAAACTGAAAATGTACTTTGCAGCAGCAGAAATCTAGCTGTAGTTACATTCATTGTAACTGGGATAACTTTTTTTCATGGCTTTTGGGCTTTCAGTACTGGTCAATGAAATTAAATTCAGCAGAAAAATTGGGGCTACAACTTCTCCTGGTGGTTTTTGTGTAAAGTGTCTGGGTTTCTTTCATTGAATTCTCAATGAAGGTGCACTTCTGAGCATGTCGAAACTTCAGAACAAGTTTGAAGTTACTGTATGATCCTACTGAATTGTAAGTTACAGAACACAACATTACTTCCCCCAACACATGAGAAGTTTGAATATTTGCACAATCATCCATGCTGAAACACATCGTTAGTTCAGATATCCTTCACAAGTGCTTCGGCATGTCACAGCCAGAAAAAAAAAAAATTTCCTGGTCAATTTGCGAAACGGCTTGTTAGGGCAAAGTAAAACAGTAAAAGCTCAACAAAACAGATCGTAATAAAACAAACATTGAAGGCCGGCAGTAACCCACCCATACAATATACTGCATCCTTATCTGCACGAGAATTCTGCAAAAATAAGAACCCTAACGGCTGGAACCTCACAATAACGCCACACAAAACAAATTCTGGCAAAACTGACAATAAAACATAAAAGAAGCAACAAAACCAAAAAAACATTGGCTTACCAATAATGATAATTATTATGATTGCAATGACACCAATTAGAATGGCCCACATCTGGAAGTCACATAAAAAGAATGCAAAAACATCAATCAATACCTAGCCCCCAAAAAACAGGTCAAAATTACAACTCAAGAAAACATCCAAAAATAACACTTGCAGAAATCCTGGACAAAAACCCGCACTTGGAAAAAAGGCACATTACACTGGGCGCCTTAAGGAATATCCAACTTTCTGGCTGGCAGCACAATGAGGAAAATTCGAAACTGAGCGTGCACCATGCAATGACACTAATGGCACTAAGTGCCGGCAGCAGCAGTAGCAGTGGCACGAGCAGGAAAGTGTCGTACTCACCGATTATAATCACTACAATGACTACACCAATCCCCACCATTATGGCGATCATCTGAAGATGTGTGCATTTCCCAAAATAGACGTTTGCAATGAGAGAGAAAAGAGAAAGAAGGAAAAGGCAGGGCAAGGAGGGAAAGACACCAAGCACTAAGCTATATTTCATTTCACACCATTTAAAACCTACTCCACCTTGGGGGATCTCCTAAACGCAACAGACTTCTATCACGCTGTCTTCAGCCAAGAAAACCAAGGCCTTGGCAGTAACTAAATGGAGCGGTGAAGCTAATCTGATGTGCCAAGAAGTCAGCAGGTCAATCGGGTTAATCTACTCAGGTACACATTAATTGCGCTAAAGTCTCACAGCTGTCACACTCGTACAGCCTTTAGTGAGCAAACTATGCCAACTAACCATGCCATTCTTGTTCATTGTTACTACCACCATAATACTGGGTGGCATAACTTCCCAGAAACGTAGTAATTTTGAGTAGTCCTGTTAATGATCACAACAAAAAACGAAAGTTTGATCTAAAGTAAGTTGCAGTAGCAGCATAACATTCATCACTAAACCAACTTTCTGTGGATTCTCAATGACCCAGAAAATCTATGCATGCTACTTAGTTCGAAACTAGAAACCAAGGAATGATGGCATCACACTAAATCAGGACAAAAGAGTTGTTAAATGCACTGCCATATGGATAGTAAAATTCTACTGCCAAATGAACTGCTGTCAGCTTTATTAACATGGCATCAGTTAACGCATCCTTACTTCTGACAAGTGTGCATATATTAGCATGAATGCAATGCAACAGTCCACAAAGAATGTGCCAAGAAAACAATTTTTCAAATGCAAGATCACTTTCTCGCAACTGGCCCTGCACTTGTTTTCAATTTCTAAACTAAAAAGCTGGCATCAGAGTGCTATCACATTCAATCATCATAGTTTCCAGCATTAGAATACATAAGACAAATGTTCACAAAGATGTGTTACTGCATTTCTAATGCTACTATTGTGGAATCAAGCACTTTGAGCACTGACATCAATTAGGGTCCTCAAAAATAGAGTACCAATCCATTCAAAGCCAATATTCCAAGACCATTTGCACAGCTGCCATCTCCAAGCAAGTGCACAGGCATCACCACAGTATTTCATATAAACATAGCCACCTCTCGAAATTTCCAGCTCTTGGAGGGGAAAATATCTGAGTTATATGAAGTTCAAACTGAGGGTATCCTTTTTAAGATATATTTTAAGGTACAAGGCCAGAAAATGCAGATCCTTTTGCAAGAAACTGATCTCTACTTAAGACATCTTGAACACTTTCAAACATTAAAAAATGAGATGCAAAAATCATGTTCCTACCTTACTTAGGTTGGAAGTTACAAGGTTGGGGGGTTCTAAAAGTGCATGTAATTTTATACTTTCCTTTCATCCTTGTATTTTTAAACTGGAACTTAAGTTTTTCTGTCTGAAATTAGCAAACTACTTTAGTGTGGTAAATATTTTTTGATTACTTTACCAATCTGATGTTTGCCATTTTACCTGCTATCCTTATGCTTGGTCAGGTGTATAGCTACTTAAGAATAACCAGAAGGAAATTGTGTGATGTTAGAAGTGCATAGACTTGGTGGAAAAAGAAAGTTGACATGTGCCCCCCCATCTGATTAGCTACAAAGCTGCAATGGTATCGCCATACAAACCATGTGGGGACCTTTGAAGAATGAAGCAAGCCATACTAACCGCTAACTGTCCCTTATCTCTAGCTCTAAGCTTACACCAAGGAAAGGCCTGTGGCCACTTGGGTGACAGCCAATGCACTGGTTAAGGGAGTTTTGTGCATGAAAAATGCCCTCCAAACGGCATTATGGGCGATGTCAAAACTGTGTACAGTGATCTGCCCTTACATTAATACATTACTCCTGTCTAAGTGTTAGTACAACAAAACACGACATGCAAATTACTGTTTCAGTGGGCTTATCAACTAGTGGTCTCCCAACTTACATGACGACGTAGATCATTTCAATATAGGAAGCAGCCGCAACATAGATACCCTAAGGCTGGCACTAGTATAATATGGGGTGTTCCTTCAGAAGGGGCTTGCATCAAAAACGATTACAAGTGGACACAAAGGATTTGGCGACCATCAGTTAATTACACAAGATGAACAGAACAATAACATACACAGCACTCATGGCCTAGCAATGAAAGAAAAAGAGGTTTGGGAGATGGCTCACCTTGCAGTTTTTCCACCAAAACTTCCTCTTCAGCTTGCCAGCTTGCTGTTCAAACTGTGAAGCACCTTGCTGCAAGGCATCTGTTTGCATGCGTAGCGATGACAGGAACAAAGAAATGCAAAAGGCGGTCATAAATAGATGTTATCCAATACTGATTTCCAAAAGAAGCATTAATGTGTAGGCCAAGCGCACATTACTGCTTCACACAAGAAACAATGCCGAAAGCCATTTCGAACATTTTAAAGTAATGTGCAAATTCAGTTGGGAGAATTCAGAAAATTCAGAACAGATTTTTTTAAGCATGACGAACTTCAACAGCTAACTATTTTCTTTTTACCATCACTTTCCCTGGCATGCACTTGTGAAACCAGTAAGAAAACTTGTACAACTGTTAACCCTCTCAGGCGCCAATTTTTGTTTCCATCAAAAACAAATACTCTTCCACCTAAACAGTATATTCAGGCCTCGAAGAAAATAATTTCTTAGTCTACCAGACAAAAATATCAGCAGTTATTGTTTACAGGGATCTAAAAAATTTTGTACAAAGTGTCAATTGATAGAAATAGCAACACTGAAATTACAGGAATTGTCAAGTAAACACTCGAAGAATCTTAGAATCAATTTGTGTTTATAAGAAGCCCATTACACTGGAAATTGTTAGAACAAAATGTTATTACTAGTGGAAAAATCTGTCTGCATAAAAATGGCAGACAATGCAACACCTCACTCTGTGCTTCGTAAAATTTACTGCGCTCTTTATATGGCATAAAAAAAAAAAAATCTTATCTCTGACATGAAGCATGCTAAATCCATTTGAGACAAATCATTGCTCTGCGCAAAACAGATTCAGAAAAACCTTCGAGTTTGCTTTGTACAAAGCGTCTTAGAGGGTTAAAATGACAGATGAAGTTAGTGAGACACCTCACGCTTTATCAGAGGAATATAATTGCACTCCTAGTCTGATTACAAAAAGAAGTAGGGCTAACTTTTCCAGCCCTGTAGCTTTTACTAATGTACAGCATGTTACAATAATGTATGGTAGTATATGCCCACTATACTGCAGTCTAACCTCTGCTCTGTAAAGCTGCTAAAAAGCAACATACCAATTATTTGTTTCCCATGTGTTCACCCTATACAAAACTACATAATCAGTTTGTGGCTCCTATGTGAGCTGATGCCTTACTGCAGCTTTCTAAACCTCGCACTACACAAGATCACAGCGTAGTCACATTGTGTTAAGCATTCTGTTCCTTGTGGTTTGTAGTAGGCACAACCTCTGTCAAAAATAAATAGCCCAAAGAGTTTGCTCCTGGGTCACACGGTCTGTCCCATTTTGCATCTCCAGCCATCTAAATCTCGGAGGTGAGAAAAAATCTCACCCCCACACCTACACAGCATTGGACTTGGGTGGATACAAGATAGCCCCACTACACTGCTGAGAAACAAGCCCCTTGGACAGCACACTTCTGACAAAAGGCTATACCTGATCATGAATCATTTTTTGGGGCGAAATTTTTCCTCCAATTTCACAAGCAACTGAAGGACGTGTTTCTGGTTATCTAGAATGAACTAAATCTGTAGTAAGAAACAATTCTTTAAAAAATTGTAAACAGCACATAAGTGATTACCTTCACCAAACCAGGCAAATAAAAAGCAAAAACTATTACAGCCAGAGTCCTATCAACTCATCTCATTAACAATACTTTAAACAGAGGAACACAACTGAAGAGGACACTGAAGATGATTTCACACGTGGGCCATTATCTTCCAGAAACTGCAGTCCAGTCTCCATGCCACACTGTTTTTCAGTCACACATACATGCATTTCTAAAAAAAAAAAAATCTTGAATGTGGATTTAAACCTCCTATACATTTAGCTATGCTCCCATATGATGACATTCATTACATTTTTACGAAAAAACAGTAAGGAGAGCATCATGTGGCTTTACTGTGACTGAAACCATCTGCTTGCCCTTGTTGGCACATCAAATGACATGGGCCACTAGTAAAGCCATTACACTCAAGACAGCGTGAAACACTTTTTGCCACATGAGTTTACACAAGTGCCAATTGAGTTGCCATAAATTTTCCCAACCCCTGTGCTCTATAAAATAAACGGAATCGCCGTACCACTGCTGATTGGTCCTGCGCATTACATATATGCTCACGACTGTCATGAGATGTGCTTTAGTGTCCTTTTCAACCATTTGTCATGTCCCGGAGTAATTCCATAACAATAACTGACATTTCCTTTGACCAACCAAACAAAGAGAAGAAAGACAGCTGTTATCATTAGGTGCACATCAGTCATTAATGCAGCTTGTTTTGTGAAAACGATTTACTGCGCAATTCGAAATACATTAAGACAACATACATGCAAAAAAAGGGAAGCTGAACAAGTGAAAGAACCACAGAGCAGCCCAAAAAATGAAGGAACATTGTGCCATAGAAAACAAGCATGGGACAAAGGCAAGCACTCGAGACATGTTAAGCAAGGCCAGAAAGAACAATGGCTACCATGAACTAATCACTAACAAACAAATGCTTCCGAAAACATAAAAGGCCCCGATGACTCTGCAAGATGCATCATGCTTTGCCTTGTAGCTCATCTGACCAGCAGCATCTGGCAAGAATGCCAGCCTCACTGATAGAAATAGGCATAAATATGAAACATTTACTCAGGGCAATTTAAATTTACTAGAACGAGGTGTCACACACTGAAACTTCAGTATTGTGTCAGTAGCTTAGCGTTGCCTAATATCACGGTAAGAAAGAGATGCGTTATAATGAAATCCTTGCAACAATACTCCCAATTGAAGTTAATGCTGCTATGCTCATCTGTAGCTAAACTATGCATAATGAGTCAAGGCTGTATGCGGTCACTTGAAGCCTACCTATGCTGCAGCTGTGATGACCCCACGGAAATCAGCTTCGCTGCTATGCTTGCTTCTTCAATTACATTCTTTCCAAGGAACCTGTGGAAACATCTAAGCATCTGATGCCTTCTAAACCCAAGCCCAAGCTGGCTGCAGTAATGGAAACAGGTCAAACCATTTGCTGACGCACAAACTTTTATCCTCTACAATCTCAAATATACCTCCACTTCCACTTTTGCTTCATGCATCAGAGTATTCCCAGTACCCCCCCCCACCAACCCTGCCTTTCCTTATATTTGCACTTTTGCCTCTGACCTTAACGAGCAGCAAGACATTCCTAGCATATCTATTCAACTTGAAATATGGCCAAGTCAGTGAAGTTTCCAAAATTCTATTCACCTTGAAATACGGCTAAGTCAGTAAGTTTCCAAAATTCTGATTTCCAACCAAAGATGGCCTTGTTGGTAAAGTCACACCTATGCTTTTGATATGTTCCGGTTTCTTCACATTTTCTGTGCTATCAAGCAGTCTACATGGCGGTGCCTGTCACTGTCAAGAATCCTTTGACCTAAAAACAGTTGTGACACCATTTTAAGTTGTTTATGTAGAAACCAACTTGATCAGTCATGATATAAGTCTATTTATTCTTAATGTAAAGCAGCGTCAAGGAAGCCAGTTGTTAATTGTGTAAAAGCGAGACTTGCGGAGCCCACACTCAGAATAAGCTAGAAATAAACTGGAAATAAGCTCAAGAGGGATTAGGCCTTGCAATTATTGCATCCTGCACTTCTTTCACAGCAGCTAATCATTCATAAAGGTATGAAATAAACTGTCCGAAGGGTGGCACCACAACCTCCATAGCACCAAAACAATTGCAACGTGACGAGGGCGGCTCGGAGCAACAAGGACAAAGCAACCAGGACAAAAGAAAATGCGTGCAGTGACAAATCAGAGAAACATAAGCCACGAGAAAACATGGACCACGGCAACCGAGAAGGAAGCAGAACTTCTCGAAAGAAACAGCTGCACGAGACGAAAATCTTGCCTGTGCAATAAAGATGGGGGTGGCAGGGGTGAAAAGAAAAAGTCGAGGCGTGGGAAAGAGAAAGAACGCACGCACAGCCTGCACACTGGTGGTTACCTGCGCGATCATCCAGTTCCGATAGCTTCTGATCTCTCTCCAGCACTTTCTCCACGTTCGTGCGCATGATATCCACAACCTAAAAGTACCGCAGGAACCGGCAGCCAACGGGGAAAAGATGCACACAAGAGGGGGAGAAAAAAAACGCACTAAGAAAAGCATAGAAATGTGGAAGGCCCACAAACGCACACGCTGCTCCCATCAGACGCGGGAGAAAAAAAGAGAGAACACAAGAGACAGGAAAGCGAGGAGACAGCTCCGATTAGTGTGAATGCTTGCCTGCATGAATGCGAAGGAGCAAGGAAGAGGACAAAAGGACTGAATCAATAAGGGCACACACTCTTGAAGCCAACATAAATACAAGCAATACGCATACACACACAAAGTAAAAATCAGTTTACAAGTGCAGCAAGGAGGTCGTTCACAGCCAATGCACATCACAGAAGGAACAACCCTATCCATCAAACAAAAATATCTCCAAACTGTCTGTGTGTCCCAAGTAGGACGCATAGGATCTGCATTCGACAACTTTACACAATACCAACAACTGCCTAAACAGATAAGGGCCAAGAGAAAATGACTGCCAAGCAGTGCTAAAAGAGCAAAGGTGTAACCAAAGAAGCAATTCAATCCTTCTATCAAGCTCGGCCAGGTGTTCAAAGTTCCTCACTTTGCAGTCGATCAGGGCTTTCATGGACACAGTATTCGTTCTGCTCACTAGAAAAAAAACCTTTCACACAACAGCTGTTCCCTTGTGTTGTTCCAAGTGCTATGAACGCCTCCTTGCATGACACTGCAACTGCTCTGCGACCCAAGTTTTTTTTTTTTTTCTCACCTGCACGGTCATCCAGGTCAGACAGCTTCTGGTCTCGTTCCAAAACTTTCTCAACATTGACACGCATTATGCCCACCACCTGGGCCCAGCAGAAAAAGCGCAGCACCCCCCAGCAAAAAAAGCAAACCCTTTGGTTTGGAGTTGTTGACAAAAAAAGAAGGCAGGTATTCTGGTTTTGCAAGGTGCAACTGGCAAGGCATGCATTTGCGGTAGCAATTAATACAAGAAATGTAATGGTGAATTTCACTAGTTGATTTGGAGCAGCTCTTTCTTTCTAGACCTGTGAGCGGAATTAGATATATGTTTAGTCAACTGCACAATCATATTTCACCCATGGGCTCATGGCAACTCAACTCTGAATCCAACAAAAGCAATACCATTCATTCACAGTCATGGAAAGAAATAAACTGAAAAGGCTACTCAAAATCAAATGTTGGAATTCACCGTGGCATCAAATGGCATCAAGTCTAAGCATGGCAGAAGCACAGTCAAACAGCAGAAAATGCATGGCGACAAAAAATATTGCACCAAACTTGCTAGCAGTGCCATGGGGTCTAGGGGTAGGTCTGATAACTGTTTCTGATTTCATAAGCATGGTTTGTTTAGCTGCTAAACATATTTTTCACTCTTTGTGACAACTTGATAGGTACGTATGACTTGAAATAAGCACACTGAGCCTACAAAGACCAGTAGAAGAGATCTCATGACCAGCCACTATATTTATGCCTGCCCGCTGCATTTATGTGTGCACATGAGAACACTCACCAAGCAAAAAATGCCATCACTAACTTCAGACTTCACAGCAGCTTTACTGATACAGTCTAGATGCAAAGGTGGGGTAGTTGGAAGTTCACTTGTTGAATGCAGAACAATCACTGCTTTCAAGAGTTGAAGGACAGAAACTGTACAGATCAAGTGCTATATGTTCCTTAATGTAACCTCTTATCTTAAAGTAAGAAAAGTGTCTGTCCCATACAGCTATGTTCTGACCCCTGGCTCTTAATAGCGCTGTTGTCTACGCATTCAAATTAACATCACTGTCTGTCAAAAATTTGCAGCCCACTGTAACAATGGCCAGAGTGGGAGTGCAAGTGAGTAATGGTGTGGTTATTGCCAATGCCCACCAGTACTGAGGCTTTTCTGGGTGAGGAGGCATATACCTCTTGCTCCTGGGCTCTTGCAAGATGGCAAGAACTTGTAAGAGCGAGACAGGATATGTCTCCTTGCCTGGCAATGCTCCCTGCTCTAGCTGCAGTCCTGGGGGTGAGCTACAGCTTTTGATGCCAATTTTTGATAGAGGCTGCACGCAAAAAAAACAACAATGCATTTCCTGCTGCCAGAACTGCGCAAACATATGCAAGCTGTTTAAACAAGGAGACAAATTTCTTCATAAGAACACATTAGGTAGAAGAATGGTAATTGCCTTTATGCGTTTAATGCCCCACAACGACTCAAGCTATGAGGGACACTGTAGTGCAGGGCTCGGGATAATTTTAATTACCCGAGGATCCTTAACGTGCATTGACATCACAGAGTACATGGGCCTCTAGTATTTCATCTCCAACGAAATGCAACCACCACGGCCGGGATCGACGAGGAATGGTAAGTCACTTTGCAAACAGTAACCGCATGCAAGTATTATTAGCAGAAAACAGCTCATTAGGAATCGCTAAGCAATGCAGGAGAACAGAAGTCCTACAGTCTTTCGTTCTAAAAAAAAAAAAAGATATTGATAGGAAGGCCGCAAGTATCAGTTTTTATCTCACCTGCAAATGTACTAGCTATGCGCTCTGGAATCAGAACTGTGACCATGTGAAAGTGCTTTAAGCAAGCACATGTCTCGGAAGGTGCATATTTCACTCAGGCCCCCTTAACATATTTAAGAGAGAGACCTCACTTAAATGTGCAACTATAATCCAAGAGTGCTGATAACGAGCATCACACCAAATTAGTGTTTTACTAGTATGCATCACATAGGTTCCCAAGATTAATCTTAAAGTCATGAAAGAACTAAGCTAAGAATTCATGTTGCTCCATCTGTCTGCTCAAATGCGAACCTACACAAACCAAATGAGTGGTGCAAAAAAGGAGCTGGTAGTAGCCTGTAACAAGCTACAGTGAACCGCGTACACTAAGAGGTGAAATTTAGGCCACAAAAAGGATGGTAACTAGACAAGCAGCTCAAGTACAAAAGCTGCACACCCCCTTACACTCCTGCCGGTTTTCCCCCTCATTTCTCACCAATGATGCCTTGATGGCATCCATTTTTTAGGAGATTACTGCAGAAGCCTTCATGCTGAACTATTCCACACTGACCTTGAATTCTTATCTCAGTTAATGGACATAGGTAGCAGCCCACCACTCGAGGATTCTGGGGACCACAATAACAAAAGCTACAAAGCTCTCAGAGGCTTTAAAGCAAAGATGGTTTGTCCTATTGGCTGGTTGCTCAGTCATCCCTAGTCACCTTTGCTGTACAAAACAATATCTACTACATCCTTGAGTCTCGTCTTTGAATGAGAAAATGACTTGCTGCTCTGGACCTCCAAACAGCACTGCACCCACCAACATGAACTGTCTGCCCAGGGTGTGTTAAACATCAGATAAACATTAGTAATGTGCAGTGAGGCACCAACTGTAAGACGCTTCCCAGCAGCCCCATCTCGGCGTCTGTGAAACTACGCAGCTAGACTGTCTAGAAGAGAAACCACTGCCACTAAAAATACTACAATGACAGCTCTGGAAATATTAGTGCACGGATTGAGCAGCAAATCATGTGTGCCCCACTCCTCGACCCTCAACGACGCACCTCATCAACCTGTGCCTGTGTCTGCTGTATCCGCTTGGAGGCAGCCTGGTGCTGGGGGTTGACGGCCCTGGGCGCCTCCTGGTCGGCCCCCGGCTGGCCTCCCGCTGCTCCTGGCTGAGACCTGCAACATCACAAGGGACGTGCTTTGAGAAAACATTCCGAAGAGTTTAGAGAGAAAGGAGGCTACACTGTCAGCACCTTGCAACCTTCCCTCTATCAAGTTTGACATCACAGCCCAAAACAAAGAAAAAGTTCCTATTCGCTCCAAACGCATTTCTAAAGTGGCGCCTGCCCCATGACAAGACTCAAGGCAAAAGACAAATGCAACTGACAACCTATGGTTGGGACCATCCAGGCTGAACAGTAAACACAGGCAGCCAAGTGTAACACTGAAGCTGACGCTAAGTTCAAACATCTACAGAGGTAATGGAGTGACTGTCCCAACAACCCAATAGATGACGCACCATTACCAATTCAGCTGCAGTTAGTGTGTGAGGCTTGTGCTCGTTCTGCAATTCACCGAAGATGGCACAGCAGTGGATGTGTCACTGTTCTGCAAGTGCACGTGACCTGTGACATTTTTGTGTACTGGCCTATGTCATAGTTCATGGAAACCGAAAAGCCAAAGCTCTTTTTGAGAAACAGTGATGTAGTAAATTATCTACAGCACACTGAGACACACTTCCTCCAGCACTGTGATTCTTAAGGAATCATATGCAATTCTCAGCAAAACAAAAGCAACCTGAAAATTTGATGACCCTACTTCTTAAAATATATCCAAAACACGAGGCTCGTTTGCACCTCATTTGGCTGTCTGATAAAGAACACAACATGCATGCCTAACTCACTAGCTTGTGTCCGCTTAATCATCAGTCAATGAATGAGTTGTTCACTTGAATTCAGAATGGCAGAACAACTGGACCAGTGCACCTGCATCAAGCTAGTTTTCTGGCCTAGACATCCACTCTTGGAAGCTATTTAAATGGTTCATAAAGTGCGGTACAGTACTTATATGCTGGAATTAACAACAGTAAGCTGCACTTGGCCTATGGAGGAATGCCATAAAGGAGGGCTCTGGATTAATTTCAACCACCTACGGTTCTTAACATGCATGAACACGGACCACATAGGTTCTTGCTGTATTTTGACTCCGTTAAAATATGACCACCACATTTGGGATTCAGTCCCATGACTTTAGGTTTAGCAGCTGAGCACCATAGCCCTCAGCCATCATGGCAGGTAAATCAATTGTGAAGTTTTAAGGAACGATTTCAGGTGTGAAAAATGGCTTCATGTTTTGTGTGACCAGTTCAGGGATGGCTGCCGTGGTGCTGAAAATTAAGCACAATGCTGGTGCCTCTGGACGGCTTGAACGGCAGAAATGTGGAATGGGCAGCTATTGCAATCAACCAAAATTACCAAATGGAGTCTAAGGACTACTAAGCTTAAAACATAGCAGGCAACGCTACGGAGGTTGCGGAAGTACTGCATCCGCAAAACTATACTAATACACCATCATCATTCTTTCTTCTCAGGTGAACAAAATATTTTCTCACCCTAATGGTTATCCCAACATGCGAAAAAATATTTGTGAGTCAGATTGATATTTAAGTTAGAAGAAAAAAATCAGAGGCACCTAATTTTAAGGGCAGAAAAAGCTTGCTAATGTTGCGCAGGAAGTGATCGAACAGTCGGAGGCAGGCAAAAGCCCTTCATGAATAGTTGCACGTAACTGAACCAGATATTTTTGGTGCAGTCGCTGCATGTGACAACAGTTTTAACGGGGCAGAAAATAATAGCTTGACTAGTGTGAAGCGGGCAACCTTTACTTAAAAAAACATCACTATGCTACTCATGCTTTGAAGACCCTAAGCTGCCCACTAACTCCTGAATACGTGGGAGAGCTTAACACTTCAGGGCTAACTGTCACAAGACGAGTGCACATGTGGTGAGGACCCTTGAGCGCTAACCGCATACAGTGATGACCCTGACGATGTGACGTACGATTGAGACTGCAGTCGCCTACTGTTACTGCTGGTACAGCTGTACAAAGCGACCAGACTTTTCGATAGGGAGGTGCGTTTTTAGTGTTGCTCTATTGCAGTCGCTTCACCGTTAGTCACCTCGTATCATTAGGGGAATATAACTGTGCTAGTACTCCATTTTTAAGACTAAACAGCATAAGGTACATTAAAAGCACTGATGAAAATTCTTCTGGTAATGCATCCCATTTCTAAAAAACACATCACAATGGTGCCAAACAACATTCTGTGGAGCTGAGACCTGCAAAAAAGTGACATTTCAAAATCCTTTCTTATTCTATCATTCCTGCCAAGCTTTCACTGCACAACTTCGATGCACGGCTCAGACATAGGGCGCACTGGCAGCTTCTTGGCTGAAACTGCACTAGAAAAACTTAAGTACTTCACTCGCAGAGTACCTAGTTCAGATGCTATGTACCCTCAAAGCTTTCTGCTATTGGCTCGTCTCGCGAGCCGCTTCTGGGCGATGAGTGAAATTTTCAGCAAACATGGAAACTGAGCGTCGTGACGAGCGACGGTGGTTCCGCAGCCCTCAGCTCATCGCACGGCCGCAAGTTATCACTACGTGCAGTTAGCTCTTTAGTTCCTTAATGCCGTAATGGCACGACAACATTATTTAAAAGTTCTCCACAGATGACCACAGAAAGTGTTGGAATATTTTCCTTGCATTTTGCAGCACACACTAGATACCTTGGATAGCAACTAAAATTACAGCGACAAAAATTTAAGACTACAAAAAAATGCGCTAGCAGAAACACCATTATCAAGCATGCAATACACCCCTGTCTCTTAAGGGGGAAAGACTACTTACAAGTACATACTCAGTGCATGAGGTGCACTGCCCTACAATTGCTGAAATGAGAATATATCTTTGTTAAGGAAGTCAGAAGTTCACAATCATATGTGAAATGACAGTTAAAGATTCAAAGTATTATGCAATACCTGTGCAAAATAATTTCCTCGCTTTTGTTCCACGAGGCAGAATTTTTTTTACACACAAAAACTATGAAACCAGGACTGTACAGTATCACAAACAGCAAGTTTTGCTACCCACAGCAGTAACTACTACAGATGCAACCCTAAAGGAGCAATTTCCACACATAAATAGTGCTGCACAATTATAACAGTATAGCTACTGTATGAAAGGTTATTCAGTGCAACCTCTTCCAAGTCTAGAACTCTCGCTTCCAAAGCTCACTGATCAATTACTTAACCCAAGCATTTTACAGGACACCGCATAATTGCATGCTGACCTCCGTCACTAATAGTCCCGCCAGATGCTAAGAAAATTACGAGATTAAAAAGGCAAGATTTCTAGAAGCAGAAGCAGCTGGGTGCGCCTCAGTCACTACATCTATTGTGCAACTGAACACTGGACTTTGGAGAACGCTGCACACACACGACTTTGCTCTGAGTACCAAGTTTTGTGAGGAAAACAACCAGTCACGACCGTCAGCCTCAGAAGCCTGCACTCCCGCACAAAACGGTCAATGAATACAAAGTACTGTTTATTCTTTAAAAACCGCAGGTAATACAAAAATAAAGAAAACCAAGTGCCACAATTCCCTATATAATGGTAGAAAAAACCAATGCCTCCAGCCCACAAGGCCAGGAAAGCAAGATTGCAATAAAGACTGGGGCCCCGAAAACAACAAACAAAAACATTCTCTATGGCCAACTGTTGACTTAACAGCTCAAAAGTTATTCTGACATGTAGAGAATTGGTTTAGCTTGTAGAATTCTGTTCACTGACAGCCGGGTGCAACGTGCCACCAGATTTATTTTGCAGAGTAGCAGTGCCGGCAGATGCCCAAGCTCATCATAGCAACCAACACATATGTACTGTCAAAGCAAAGTGTTTGCAATCCCAAGTATACAGAACTGCTGCAGCACAAGTTTCATGAGCAGTGAAAGCAGTTTATTTTAAACAAACCCAAACGCACACGCCAGCGATCCTGAGCACGTTTCCACTCGTGGACACTAACAGCTGCCAAAACAGCACTGCAGCTAGAGTAACAGATGTTCTGAAAAGGTCTTTTCCCAGCAGACTTCGCTCGCATTTTTCAATGTTGCGTTTATCGCTGCCAATGTCGGCCAAGGCCCAACATATGGCCTGACATTGAGTTGCAGGTCAACGCCGCAAGGAGGGACTCCGTGCCAGCGGAACGGCCGATCACTGCTGCGACGCCTGAAACGCTCTTTTGCACGGGTCGCGCGCACGGCTAGCTCACGACGTGGAGATCCCCGTGAGTCATCAGCGCGGTCGACAAGACACCCTCCCTCCCCCTTTCGTCTCTTCGTGACTGATGCGTTATGCTTTGTTCTCGGCCGGCAACTAGACACCCGTCGATGGACGAAGCAGCACGAGGCAGCTGGGCGGCACCGACTTATCTTTCGAGGCTGCTGCTATATACGGCCGAGATAGCGGACGAAGTCGCGAGCTATCAGCAGTTCAGGGAACACGAAGGGCCGAAAAAAAATTTCGTTTGCTGGACTGACTGAACAAACGTTTAAAGATCGAAATTTAGCGCCCAAAAACGCAGCGGAATGCTGCGGTGGGAGGTTAAGCCCGCCTCGCGCTGCGCACGGCGTGTCTATTAAACAACGCCCACGCACAGGGCTTCGTACGCAGCGGCGATAGCGCTCGCCAGCAAAACGGAAGAGAAAGACGCGAATGAGTGTGCTAAAAGAGAGTCCGAAGCACGAAACGACTGTCGAGTGACCTTCTCAGTGCCGTACGAACGTCACGTCAGGTGCGTCAAACGCGCGGTGCTATGCCGAAACGAGGGCGCTGGCTGTCAAAACGAAAATACGACCCAGCTGAAGGCTGCTACGAACAGCTTCGTCCGTGTTTCTATGCGAATGCTAGCCCGTTGCTTGACGAGAACTCTAATGGTATGCACAAAGAGCTGCGACGGTAGAAATGCGGGCACATTTGTCCCCGATAATGCCCAGCTCTGAGTCAAAATGGAGAGCTTCGATTTGGGACGGGGCTCGGTGGCCTGCGAAGCCGAGCTCGCGAGCGGCCGCACCATTCGCGCGCGGATGGCTCAGAAAAGACGTCCAGACGACCTCTAAGGGGCCCTTCAATTTCCTTACCGAGCATGCTGAGCGTATGGCAGGCATCGAGTTATGGTTCATAACTACGGAGGCAAAAACAAAAATTAAGTTCGGGATGGGCAGAACCGGCGGTGGCCTAACAAGCAAGGGCCGAAAGGTGCCTGATCGTGGCAAACCAGAGGCTTTGTCACAGCCGCTGCGCCGCGAAAACGCTGAAGAACGCAAAGGAAATGCGACTTACATGTTCCCGAGCCCGAGGTTGATTAAAATTAAGGCTTTAAAGGGCACTCAGGATCAATGATGGCGACAGCTTTTTCAGTGACGTCATACATCCGGGGTAGAGATGCGTACGTTGTGAAAGAAACTGACGTGCAGTGGCGCCCCAATCGGTCCTGGCGTCGTCTGCTAAATTTTTTTTTTGCAGATAGAAGTAAAAAGTTAGAAAATACTTCATTCTTGCTTAATTTTACTGCTATTATATTGCGACTTTCCACTAGCGTGATTATGATAGAGTAATCAGAGTGTGCCAAAAAATAGCCTGAAGAAGTAAGTCGCCGCGTCTTATATTTGAGCAACCGAAATTTGAGCTTAAAGTTGTCACCGCCGAAGTACGTTAAGTGCTATGGCTTCAAATGTTACGTGTCTGATTTGGTGCGAGAAGGACACAATTTCTAATTCTTAGTGTACGCAAGTTCCCAGCGTGCGTGCACAAATCGCTGCTTCGCTTCTCAGAATAGTACAGCCAAAATATTGATCACACCCACTGAGCGTGCCCGACTCTGAGCAAACCCAGGCTTCCAGAAAAGGCAACAGATGCGGACAAAGGACCCGATAATAGCGCATTCGAATGAACAAATGAACAAAACTGTGATCGATGGTAATGGCGTTTGCATAAACTTCCGGAAGATGTCGCTACGTCAGCGGCCTTGAAAAAGAAGGCAGGTTGCACTTCTCTTTCCTGACAGGAGATGGCTGTACGGGTCTTAACACTCGGAGTACATAACAAAGGAGGCGTGGGAAGCTGCCCTGCTTACGGCACAACGTGGCATGGTCAGCCGGGCTCGAGCTGCAGCTGCAGGTAGTGGTCTGCCGGACTAGGCAACCACCCCCGCCTCTTCTCAACTCGCCTCCTTTTTCGCGTAAATAAAGTTTTTTCTGACTGACTGACTGACTGACTGACTTGCTGAAAACTTGAAGTAACACTTCGCTGAATTTCTGCTGTGCTCTGAATAGTCTTCTCTCTCTCCATTGCAACTGCTCTGAACCGTATCACGTACGTATTGCCTCTTTCTCCCTTCCCTCATGGCGCTGTGAGACAGTTACTGCACCCTTTCCCGTCCTCAATATGAATTTTCATATCAAGTACGTATAATTATAAGGAACGCTTCCTGAAAAATATTATTTGCAAAGTGGCAAGTTCGGTGTATAATTTTACGTTAATAGGATTGGAAGTAACGACCGGGGACGAGAAAGAAATTGAATAATCAGCATTACAACGGTTACTGTTCTATGGTTAAGTAAGTGTTAGTCAGGCAAGAAACCAATAAATTTGGTTAAAGAAATGTCGAATGTAACTATTACTCCTTACACTAGAATATTTTTTTTAACAGTGGGGTGGGGGGAGGGGGATTTATTATTTTATATTATCGACTGTTCCAAAATTAATGCATTTTACTACTACTTTAAAAATGGTTGTGGACTGAGGAAAGCCCAAAACTACATAATCCTGCATGCAGTGGAATATTACGTCCATTATGCATGTACAGTCGAACCCGGCGATCGAACTCGAAGGGGATCACGAAATAGTTCGATATATCGATAATTCCGTATACTATAAAAAATCGCAATTAAAAGCTTGCCTGAAACCTAGAAACAAGAATACATTGCACCCATGCTTGTGAGACGCTTCCTGCAGCGGCGTTCTGACAGCGTACAGCTCGTTACGCGTTCCTCAGGCTAACCTGCTTCGCGTCGAAGTTGCTGTGGACGCTGCTTTGGAACTATATCCACGGCCTGTCATAAGGTGTCTAAACCAGTTACCGGTGCAGTATAAATATAATGATCCTCATTCAAATTAAAGAATAGTTAGTTTACGTAACGCCTTCGGCAGTGAAGGACTACACGCAAGGGCCGCTGCTAGGCGTTAGTTAGTTACGTTAATTATTTGACTTCACTGCATGACAGTGATGTGGTGCGTAAATGAACACTATTAGAGACCGAAGGCTATCCTCAAGCACATGCCACGTTCATCTCGTCACGTGGCTTCACAGCGCTAGCGCTGCCAGCAAGTGCCAAAGGCTACTCAGCCGATCGACCTGTCGGCGCGCGCAAAAATCAAAGAGCGTCGAACGGTCGGCGCGATAGCAGTTCGATTTGCAGCGCAAATTACACAGGATTTTCAAGGGGATTATCAGTGTATATTCGATTTAGCCAATAATTTGAAATTTCCAAGCTCGACTGTAGTAGTATGCAGTATACATGCGCATAGACGTGCGCAGGGTTCGCTATTAGGGAGAGCAAAGTTTCACCAGAGTGCCCCCCCCCCCCCCCCCCCATTTACGCTTACCGAGGCGCCGACACGGTCAAAATGCAGTGCAAAGATAACAAATGTTTAAAAAACATTTATTTCAATGTGTTTGAATGGCAACATATACAAAATATTATTGAGCAGTAGTTTTAGTAGTATTGTCAGAAAACCTTCATGGACATAGGCCTGCGCTTAATACAACGACGGGACAGCTAGTCCGACAGAGTAAAGGTGTAGGGAAAACTTGGTTCCGAAAACAGGTGGTCGAAACTCCGGCACCCTCCCTTACGGAGTCCCTCACAGCCTGAGTCGTTTTGGGACGTTAAACCCCCATAAACCAAACTAAACCAAACTGCGGTGCTTCGTGTTATTTTGAAGAGCTGCATCGTGTGGAATCATGAGAAGCAATTGTTAATAGTTGAAAGGTGAACCTTGCATTTTGCACAAATGAGCATTGGCTGACCTTTCCACATAGCACCTTGAAGCGCTACCGCATTTCGCTTATGGTTTTCCTCACGAATTTCAATATTGGGTGTTGCGGCTGCTGCCCCCCCCCTTTTTTTTTCTCTCTCTCTCAAACTGTGTTCCAACTGCAAACGCTGGTCAGTATCTTCGGGAGGAAGTCCGTTTTGAAAAACAGTCGAGCCCACTTCTAAGTATAAGTTATAACGAACCTGACGTTCAATCGTATGGCGTCCTTTGTATCCGAAGTTCGTAGTAAATGGACTTCAGTATTACAGCCAAGAAAACTAAGTCTGGCAAAAGCGGAATTTATTTCTTTAAAAAAGTGAGTTTTGCGCGTCTACTTCTTCAAAGCTGGCCCTATCCCGGTGCTTTCCAAACAGTGCAGAGCGCTCATGTTCTCCACGAAGAGAGCTCAATCAAATTTCAGGCAGTCTGAAAATGCTCGTGCTTCGTGTAGAATAACTTCCTTTGAACACCTCTCTGCACTGTCGGCGTCCGCACCAATTAACCAAGTCATCCCATGAGACATCCAACCAGTTGTACTTTGAATACTCACTGAATGAAATCCATCTGCCTCTGTTCCCCTGGGTCTTCGACAGCGTAATCTGTCGTTCCTGGGCGCATGCATGCGACAAAGGTGAACAATGGCACAGAGCGCGCATCCGCTGCACTTGCACTGTCAACGCGCTGTTTGTACGCGGTACCAGCAGAAAAGGCGGACAGCTGATTGGGCAGTAGTAGTCTCATACCACGTGACCAGCAGATGCCAGCAAGACATTACAACTTTTCAAAGCGCTCCCGTTGGTTGGTCTCCGACCATGCGCAGTGTAGCTTCGCTTTCGACGCTGCCTTTGTCTCGTACTCATCGCGCTTGTCCTGACGCTTTGCCCAATCAGAACAGATAAAGCGACTGACTTGCAGGCCACCGACGTGCGCTTAGCCGGCGGGTTATCAAGTTTCAAAGCCGCCTTTTTCACTACTTTTTTGGGTCACCATTTTCTGTCCGGGAAGGTGTCACGGTCTTCGGTCTCCGCGCTTGCTGGAAGCGCGAGTTTTTCGGTTCCTGGGGTAAGTTTACGGCGCCTCCTAGTTCGCTGTATCCAATTGTGGTGTCGCCTAAATTGTTCATTCTACCTGAGATGCGTTGTCATTGCCTTAATACATATTTTGACAGTTGCACGGCCCTTGTTCGTAATAACCGAGCGTTCGTTACATCTGCGGCCGTTATAATTGGGCTCGACTATAAATGCCCCTTGTGATGGAAGACTTCATTGCGAACAGGTCAAGCTGCACTTTTGTTGACACTCCAGCAGCAAAACTGTCCCGGCGATGCAGTAGCCAAGCGTTTACCATGTCTATGTCTACAAAGTGAAATGACAATAGGTCGTAGCCTTTCTTGGACACCAGAGAAAGTCTGTAACATGCCATCAACCCTCCAAGTAAATCGGCACTACCTATAAATGAGTTGAAGTGCATCATTACTGTGTGAACAGGTGAAAAAAATCTGGGACACAGGGCTAGAAATGTATCTCTACTGTTGCTATTGACACTACCAGCTTCCATTAGAACTTCCTCCCTCTCCCTCTGATACTTCCCATCTTGTCCCATCTACAAAACAATACGAGTCACTGCCACCACGCAGTGATTTTTTAAATATAAATTCTGCCTTTGTGACCACATTTTAAAATGTTTACAGCGGGAAGAGCTCCGTTAGTCCCTAGGACGTCCCGATTCGGCCGTCCTTTTCCGAAGCATTTCGCTCTTTTCGTGGATGTCCGAATTCGGCACGGAAATACGGATCATACACTGACGTCCATAGGGAATATATAGTTAGCCACGGGGGCGGTATCGCGGACAACAGTGTGACATTCCTTGTGTGCTGCGAGGTTCCGCGTTCCACGGCGCGGCGTAGACGGAGACCCAGATGACAGCGGCATCATCAATTACCCAGCCATGCACTTTGAGTGACGACCAGAACGAAGGGACCCGCCGCCGTGACAGCGGCATCATCAATTACCCAGCCATGCTCTTTGAGTGACGACCAGAACAACCGGACCCGCCGCCGCCGCCGCGGGGAAACAGGCTTTATCCTCCCCAATTTGCGTGGCCGTTCCAGGTGCGGCCCTCCCGGGCACATTCCAGGACAAGGGAGCTGTCAGCGGGCCAGAGCGCGCCGTACCACAGACTACGCTATGCGCTACCGCGAAGACAACATTCTTTCCCTCCTTCCCCTTTCGACGTGGGCTATCGCCGGGAAGGCACCCACAGCTTCCCGCCGTGCCTCGTGAACAAAAGCGCATTCCCAGAAGGGCCGTGACGGACACCTGTCATGGCGGACAGGCAGTACTCGCCAAGAATGTGGAAAGACAGGCGCTAGTGAATTAGCTCCGAAGAGAGAGCCTGTGTATACTCTCACTTGAGAGAGAGTGGTGGCGTTTTTGTTGTTTATTTAGTTTGTATTGTTAACAGACTCTGGGTTCGAGGCTAAGCCCAACCCAAGGGGTTGTCCCCATCTCGCATGTTATTTTGGATTGGAGAATTGATGCTTTGGGCGGGCCACTGGAAATGACCGCCCTTAGTCCTTTGTTAATCAAGTGCTTAAAAGCACATGTAAACGGATGCAGTGCAGTCTGAGCTGGGGCTCCATGCTTAGCATGTAATGTGATGCTACTTAGGCACTAACCTGCCCGGTCGATGAGTAAAGTAGTGCAAAGTTTGTTCTTTTGTAAATTCAGTTCTGCTTTTTCCAGTTTAACTCTCTGTATATGTATGTTGTAAAATTATGCTCTGCTGTCATCATCTACAAGCTCGCCTCCTGTTCATCTTCCAAGCCGAACGACACTAGAGGAAGGGTTTGTGAACCATCCTCGAAGAAACGGACGACTATTGAAATTCTACTGCATACACGCTCAGGACGACATCGTTCGCCAAGAGGGCCTTCAGCGCCGAAGCCCGACGGCGTGCAGCATCTGCCAGCAACCGCTCGAGCCCAACTCCGGAGCCACTCCATCGCCCCCATGAAGTCGTCGGCACGTAAGCTCGGACGCCCCAGCCTCTGATGTGTAATCTTAATCATGTGTAATTATTGAATATACCTGTTTGTTTAAACTGAGCCATACGGTGTCTCTTTGCCTCTCCGTCCCGTGTGGACCTGCGCATTATGGGGGTCATCACACTGGTGTCAGAAGTGGGGTCTCAAAAGCAAATGTCCTCTGAATGCTGTGACATTCATGACTTCAAAATTGTAATCAAAAGGGAATCACGGGACTGATTGTGGGACTTTTACCCCCATTTGAGAGGCTTGAGGCACCGGAGGGCTTGAAAAAAAAAATGTCTTTATCTGAGGGAGCTCCCACTCCACAGCCGTCGCTCGGAGCAAGCATGCTGGCATTAGGAAGCGTCATTCCGACGTTTACGGGAGATAAGACAGGGGTTCCAATCTGCGATTTCTTTTCCATGCTAGAAGAGATTGGGAAAATGGGGGGATGGTCCGATGCTCAAATGCTGGGAATGGCGAGGTGTAAGATGGCAGGAGCTGCTCATGATTTTGCATGGCGAGACGAAAAAGTAAAATCCACAAAATCATTTGCGGAATTTAAGAAGCTCGCGTTTGAGCATTTCGACACTGAACCACGTCACGTGCGGGTACAGAGGTTCCGTGACGCCGTACAGATGGTAGGGGAGGACGTGCGAACGTTTGCGTCGCGGCTTCAGCGCTTAGCGCGCGATACGTTAAGCAGGGAGGAGGAAGGAGACCAGCTAAAGAAGAAATACGCGGAGGATATACTTAAAGAGGAAATGACCGCTTTGTTCGTGGCTGGTCTGCAAGACCCCGTGCGCCGGTTCGTGCTCTCGCGCAAGCCGAGCAATTTCGACCAAGCCGTGGAGGCCGCATTGGATGAGGAACGAAATGAGGCGTTAACGACAGCCGCAGCGAGAGTGCGCGTCATAGAGAGAGCGGTGCTCAACCCTGAGGTTGCTCTCTTGACAGAGCGATTAGATCGCTTAGAACAGCTGCTATCTCAGCAGGTAGAACGCCAGGTTGAAGCGCGCGCTCAACAGCGCTCATTCGCTGGAAACCGGAGACCGCCACAAAGCTACAGGCGCGGTATGCGAGATTTTGAAGAAATCGTATGCTTCGCTTGCCAGGGTCGCGGACACATCGCCAGGTTCTGCCAAAACGTGCGCCGTGGGGAGCCACAAAGAGAAGCAGGCGAGACACGCCCTAAGCAAGCCTACAGCGGGGCTCCAGATACCGAGACAAAAAACTAGTTAGTCCTCCCCAGCCTGAGGAGCGTGGGGAGGGAGCAGTGGATGATGAGGTGGTGGTAGTTTGTGTGGCCGACGAGGCATGCCCTGTTGTGCGTTGCAAGTTAAATGGTTGTTGCATGGAATTGTTGATAGATACGGGGTCAAAGGTGACATTGCTTAAGGAGAGCAGTTTTAACACGCTTCGAAGGAAGGGGGACCGCGAGGTGTTGGAAGCGTCTGGTGGTATGGCAACCAAATTTGTAGGCATAACGGGGGATCCTCTTGGCATAAGGGGACTCTACCGGTTACACTTCTCTCTCGGCGGAATTGCATTGGAGCACCCCTGCTACGTATGCCCGGACACGGTGTCTCTGCCAAACGGAGTGTCAGGTATATTAGGGCAGGATTTTTTGAGAAAAGGGAAGGTATTAGTCTCATTCTCTGAGGAAGAGGTTAATGCGGGCGGCTCAAAAGTTCCGTTTTTGAACAGGAGAGGGGCTGAGATTCGCATTACCGATATTGACACCCGTCAAACAGTGGGATCATTGGAGAAGGTATATTCGCGGGTTGCCGTCCGGCTGGTCGAGGAGGCGGTCGTCCTTCCTTGGTCGGAGCACATTTTGTACGCGTTTGTGCCTTCAGATGTAGAGAGCGGCGCCGTGGGAGTGCTTGAGCCGGTCGACTCTCTCAGCAATGGCCTGAAGGCAGCCGCGTGCCTCGTGACAGTTAATGACGCCCACAGAGTGCCCCTACGGGTGGTTAACTGTAGCCAGCAGCCACTGAGCCTTCCCAAGAACAAAACATTGGCTTTCTTCACCTCTGCGATAGAGCAACGTGAGCCCACCGATACGGTACTCGCAACTGTAGAGCATGCTAGTCCTTCGGCTGCTCCAAAGGTGTCGTTCGATCTTTCTCACGTAAAATCCAGGGAGAGGGAGGCTCTGGCTGGTTTGCTGAACGACTACTCGGAGGTATTCGCCGCGTCCAACCTGGATTTGGGCTGCTGTGGCGTTATAAAGCACAGGATAGAAACCGGCACTTCATCGCCCGTTTACCAGCGTGCGTACAGGATTCCTTACTCCCAACGTGAGGAGATGGAGCGGCAGGTGCAGGACCTGATTGATCGCGGCATTGTCGAACACTCAAAGTCACCCTGGGGAGCACCAGCACTATTGGTGGAAAAGCCAGATGGCTCGTATCGATTGGTAGTGGACTACCGCAAACTAAATGCCGTAACTCGCATCGATCCATACCCATCCCCAATATACAGGAGACGCTTTCTCAGCTGGGCTCTGCCAGGTACTTCACGGTAGTGGACATGGCGGCGGGATTCTGGCAGATAGCAATGGATCCGGCAGATGCCGAGAAAACGGCATTCAACACGCCCTCAGGGCACTATGAATGGAAAAGAATGCCGATGGGTCTGGCCAACAGCCCTGCTGTCTGGCAGAGAACCGCTGATGTTATCCTGGCAGGTCTTCTGGGGAGGCTGTGCTTCGTGTATATGGATGACATTATCATATACAGTGACAGTTTTGAGAACCATTTGCGCGATATTGAGCAGGTTTTGGTGCGGCTAAGAGGAGCGGGTCTCAAGCTGAAGCCCTCTAAGTGCCAATTCCTCAAAAACGAGGTGAAATACCTCGGGCACGTTGTTTCAGCTGACGGCGTGCGACCGGACCCTGAGAAACTAAGGTGTGTCTCGGATTTTCCATCCCCGACTAGCGTCAGGCAGTTTCTCGGCCTGATCGGTTACTACCGAAGGCACATAGAGGAGTTCGCCAAGCTCGCTAAGCCACTCACCGCCTTAACAGCCAAAAATGTCGCCTTTCGCTGGGACGAAAACGCGGAGAATGCTTTTGGGGCCCTGAAAAGGAAGCTAATGAGTGCACCGCTGTTGCGCCACCCGGATTTTAATTTGCCCTTCGTTATGGCCACAGATGCGTCAAAGTTCGCAGTGGGTGCCGTGCTATCTCAGGTTATCGAGGGCAAAGAACATCCCGTTGCTTTTGCTAGCCGACAGCTGAGCCCCACAGAGCAAAAGTACGGAGCTACGGAAAGGGAGTGCCTCGCCGTTGTCTGGGCAGTAAAGCACTTCAGATGCTACCTTTACGGCCGCAAATTCAAGCTAGTCACAGACTGCCATCCTCTGAAATGGGTGATGAGTGTCAGGGACCCTAGCTCGCGACTCGCTAGATGGAATCTACACCTGCAGGAATACTGCTTTGAAGTTGAGCACAAGTCAGGAAAGACGCATCTGAATGCTGATGCACTCAGCCGCACAGCTGCCGTGGCAGCTATAGATGAGTTTGTCCCCGTAGTCGACCCCGCCGAATTACGCACAGAGCAGTGCAAAAATCCGGACCTGAAGCGAATAATCGAAAGCTTAGAGGACGCACCGTCTCACCCCGAACAGCTAGGTTATTTCATTGGCAAAGACGGCACCCTGTGTCGGCGCACGAGGCCAACCAGGAAAGGGAGACCAGAGAAAACCGCTTGGGAGAGAGTCGTCATACCTCGGTCGTGGACAGAAAGGGTTCTTCGCGCGTTTCACGATGCGCCATGCGCCGGTCATTTTGGCGTAGCGAAGACACGCAGGCGTGTGGAGCGTTTGTACTTTTGGAGTGGCATGCGACAGGATGTTAGAGACTACTGTGCGAAGTGTCATTCCTGTCTCGAAAGAAAAACACCCAAGGGACGAAGACCAGCTCCAATTCAGCCGTTCCCTGAGGTTTCGGCTCCCTTCGAGCGGACAGGTATGGACATAATGGGCCCATTGCCCACGACCACTTCCGGAAACAAGTACATTTTAGTATTTGTCGATCACCTTTCAAAATACGCGGAAGCGGTAGCACTCCCAGATCAGAAGGCAGACACGGTCAAGAGCATTTGTCGAACAGATCGTGCTCCGACATGGACCCCCGAGGCAACTCTTGACAGATCGGGGAACGAACTTCGTGTCGCAGCTAATGAGGAGAGTTTGCGAGCTGCTTAAGATCGCTAAGAAGCAGACAACACCGTACCATCCGGCTTGCAACGGCGCGGTGGAGCGACTGAACCAAACCGTGGCCGGGTTCCTGTCGCATTTTGTTTCGCGCGACCAGCGGGACTGGGACTTGTGGCTCCCGTATGCAATGTTTGCCTACAATTCCGCAGCACACGAGAGCACGGGCGAATCGCCATTCTTTCTTCTCTACGGCCGAGACCCGGACCAGCCTAGTGAAGTGCCAGAGGGCCCCCGTCGTGTCCCATACGCTTCACTGGACGACTATAAGGTTGAGCTAGAATCGCGCTTGCAAGTGGCGAGGGACATCGCAAAGGAGTCCTTAAAGAAAGCGGCGAAGCGCAGGAAGGAGGTGCACGATCGCAGTGCTAGAGACGCGCCGTTTGATGTGGGGGACAGCGTGTACATTGAAAACTGCCAAAGGCAGATTGGGCTAGCTCGTAAGTTCCAGACGAAGTGGAGAGGACCGTGCGAGGTTGTCGAGAAGCTTTCTCCGGTAAACTTCAGAGTCCGAGACGTGAACCGGCGTTTGATAAGGATACACGCAAATCGCCTCAAGTCGGCACCGGTTCAGTATTCACGAAATGAGGAAAGGGAAAGCGCGGATTTTGATGGGGACAGAAGTGAAGCGGAGCGCGCAGATAGTTCGCAAGAAACGCCCTCTCCTGCATTTGTTCGGCAGGCGCCCGAGGGGACGGCCGGAATGCCACCGGATTTACTTCATGCATTGCTAGAAGAAGAAGCGCGCGAGGTTGCCGCGCAGATAACGCCAGGAGAGGCTCCTGCCACGAGCCCTCGCGAGTCCCAAAGCAGACAAAGGGGCACAGACTTACTTAGTATGACTCATGAAGGCCGATATCCGCTGCGAAATCGGAAAGCTAAGTCGGACTAATGGCGTAAACAGAGCGGAGTTGTGAACTGGTTAGAATTGTGTAATGCCGCAGCTCATAACATTGCTATATGCGTATGTGTTAAGTTATCGGAGTTAATAGTTAAACCTTTCTGTCATTAAGTAACACCTTCACAGGAGAGCATGCGGAGCGCATGCAGAACCTGCCCTACTTCCTTTCGTTATCTATATTTTTGTCTGTGCCGTGATCGTGCTAGAAGTGGGAGCTCCTTTGTAACTGTGGTAAATTTATTTCGTCCAGTTTGGACTAGAAAGGAGAGGCTTGGGTGCTGAGTTTCATGTTTATCTGTAAAAGAAGATCAGTGCTGCCCCTGGAGACGCCAGTTATGACAGCGGAGGCATTGGTGTTGTGCAGTGGTGTTGAGTGCAGCGAAAAGTGTTTTGTCGGACGCACTGTGCGAGGCGATTCAGAAAGACGAGGGGAGCTGCAGGGACTCAAATGTTCGGAGAACATTCTTCTGGAGGGTGAGCGAGTGTGACATTCCTTGTGTGCTGCGAGGTTCCGCGTTCCACGGCGCGGCGTAGACGGAGACCCAGATGACAGCGGCATCATCAATTACCCAGCCATGCACTTTGAGTGACGACCAGAACGAAGGGACCCGCCGCCGTGACAGCGGCATCATCAATTACCCAGCCATGCTCTTTGAGTGACGACCAGAACAACCGGACCCGCCGCCGCCGCCGCGGGGAAACAGGCTTTATCCTCCCCAATTTGCGTGGCCGTTCCAGGTGCGGCCCTCCCGGGCACATTCCAGGACAAGGGAGCTGTCAGCGGGCCAGAGCGCGCCGTACCACAGACTACGCTATGCGCTACCGCGAAGACAACATTCTTTCCCTCCTTCCCCTTTCGACGTGGGCTATCGCCGGGAAGGCACCCACAGCTTCCCGCCGTGCCTCGTGAACAAAAGCGCATTCCCAGAAGGGCCGTGACGGACACCTGTCATGGCGGACAGGCAGTACTCGCCAAGAATGTGGAAAGACAGGCGCTAGTGAATTAGCTCCGAAGAGAGAGCCTGTGTATACTCTCACTTGAGAGAGAGTGGTGGCGTTTTTGTTGTTTATTTAGTTTGTATTGTTAACAGACTCTGGGTTCGAGGCTAAGCCCAACCCAAGGAGTTGTCCCCATCTCGCATGTTATTTTGGATTGGAGAATTGATGCTTTGGGCGGGCCACTGGAAATGACCGCCCTTAGTCCTTTGTTAATCAAGTGCTTAAAAGCACATGTAAACGGATGCAGTGCAGTCTGAGCTGGGGCTCCATGCTTAGCATGTAATGTGATGCTACTTAGGCACTAACCTGCCCGGTCGATGAGTAAAGTAGTGCAAAGTTTGTTCTTTTGTAAATTCAGTTCTGCTTTTTCCAGTTTAACTCTCTGTATATGTATGTTGTAAAATTATGCTCTGCTGTCATCATCTACAAGCTCGCCTCCTGTTCATCTTCCAAGCCGAACGACACTAGAGGAAGGGTTTGTGAACCATCCTCGAAGAAACGGACGACTATTGAAATTCTACTGCATACACGCTCAGGACGACATCGTTCGCCAAGAGGGCCTTCAGCGCCGAAGCCCGACGGCGTGCAGCTTCTGCCAGCAACCGCTCGAGCCCAACTCCGGAGCCACTCCATCGCCCCCATGAAGTCGTCGGCACGTAAGCTCGGACGCCCCAGCCTCTGATGTGTAATCTTAATCATGTGTAATTATTGAATATACCTGTTTGTTTAAACTGAGCCATACGGTGTCTCTTTGCCTCTCCGTCCCGTGTGGACCTGCGCATTATGGGGGTCATCACAACAGGCATCCAGAGCACCTTCGCAGGACATTTGCTCCGCAGCAGCTTCAGAAACAGGAGAAAGCTTCATTGCACCTTAGCCGCAGTAATTGCACCCCACTTGAAACTTGCCATGCAGTTTTCTAGACAGAGTGCTCTAGCGGTGTGGATCGTTGTGTGTCGGAGATGCTTAATGTGTCCCTCTTCGATAATTGAAACCTCTTTTCCGTGTGTGCTCAGCATACTGCCCCTTTAGTTGCTCGTTTTTGAGCTTTTGTGTGAAAAGTGTAAAAAGTACCGGCGACCAGGCATGCCGCTGCCAATACTCTCTGCCAATACTCTGAAAAGTGCTTATTGTGCCAAACAGCCCAACGGATTCGAACTGGCAACCATGCAAAAAAGCGGTTGGTCGGCACATATATATAGTGAACTAGAATTCTAGTTCACTATAGCCGGAACCCACTTACAAAAAGAATCTCGTTCCAAGATGCACAGAGTAGGCTTTGCCAGTGTTAGAAGCGTTGTGCATTGCTGTCCGAAGTACGGTGGCGGAAACAAGAAACGCGGCGCATTTCAGTTCAGAAAAATAAGAAATTTCATTTAAATTAATATTTATCTCACAAGACATTACAATACGCCTAATAGAATGTAACCCTTGCACATGCGCTCATAAACACTGTGAGAGAGAAAAAAAAATTTCAGCGAACGATTGCGTCCATGCGGGACAAATTCATACGTCCAAAAAGAGCGAATCCTCGAGAGATGCACTGATTCAGTGTCGGCGGACGTCTAAAAGCGGATATCCGCCTTATATCCGCTAGTTCACCAACAGTGAACCTTGTTTATTGCGAGAAAAGGCGGGGATAGACTACCCGTGAACATCCAGAGTGGCCCGCGGACGTTCGGATCTGAACGGTTTGTCCGACGGATATTTGTGGTCCGTTTGGGGCTTTTAAACTGGGGATCAAACTTAGAACATGATTGATCATCTGACCAATCTCAACTGATCATCTCAAAGAATAATTCGTTTCAATGGCTGTCTCGTTTATTTAGCAGGCAGCAATTTTTTGTTGCCCAAGACGAGTAGTGCACATATAACGCGGGGTAATGCATATATGTCCACGGCAAAATTATGAGAACGCGGAAACTACACACCGTCTATTATAGCTATCGTCAGGAGATGAACGTTTCCAATACAATCTGCCTTCAGAGTGCTTGTAGCGTTGGTGGTCGCTGGCAGAGTACCCTCATCGCGTAAATTGATTAATTGCGTCAGGAAGCACACCTGCTTTCATTAAATTTATTTATTTCGAAGCTACTGCCAGCCTTCATTTAAAGCCTTAGGCAGGAGTGGCAAATACAGATCAAACAGAACACAGCATAAAAGCATCGCAAGACATTTTTCAGCATAGTTTGCGCATGCAAGAATGAAAAAAATGGAGGCACATGAGTGCTACTTGCAGACCATCGCTGTGACAGAGAAAATGGCAACAACTAAATAAACAAAACAGGTTACACTTTATCTGTTTCCAATAAAAGATTTACATATCAGTGTTTTTCTTTAGCGCGCCGCAGAATGACTCGGCCGACCGACTTTCCACTGTGTCTGGAGATAGCAAGTTCCAATCTCGGACCGTTCGTGGGAGATACGAATTTTTGAAACCATCAGCTTTATTATAATATTCCTTTAATTTTTTTTGAGTGGTGCGATCGCGTTGGACGTCTAGTGACTGGTTCAATGCACCTATTCTTGTCTAGTCCTAGTTTATCATGGTACAGTAAATACATGAACTTCAACCTTCCTCTATAGCGTCTGATTAGTAGTGGTTCTAAGCCTATTTTATGATTGTCAACAGAAGCAGAACGCATTATTAATATAGATTATGTTATCGTAAAACTTCCTTAAATGAGCTCGGATTGCACTGAGCAAATTTACACTGAAAGTGTAAATAGCGATCTTTGACAAGTTATTGTCTGAGACCCAGCCATGATATGGAAGTAAACCACTTAGCATCAGCACCTTCGACTTGTTTAGTCGCCTGGTGGAATTTGTCAGATATATCCTTCGATATCTGAGTGCATGAAACTGAAACTGTGCACTTTAGAATGGCAGGATGTTAGGAGCAACTTACCTTTCAAGATGTGTGTCGTATTTTGTACGTACGAAATCGAATGCACACTTGGGCACAAAGCGACAGGACGAAGTTTTCTGGATAGTCGGAAAATTCGTTCGCTATATATGTTTCGTGTATTATGCATGGAAAGATCACAGGCTATGTTTCTCAGTTTTGTGTGTTCGTATTACGCCGTTTTGCTCTTAAATGCCGAGCGAACACTTAAAGTGAGAAAACAAAAACATCCGGTTTACACTCGTAAGTCCCTGCTTACTCCTTCTGAATGGGGGTGGTTTTAACAACCCTCTTCACTCCATCGGAGAAGGAGGGATCAAAGTACACCTCCTTGGAGAGCCTGAAATGGGAGTGAGAAAAGAGTTAAAAGAAAGTGTCTGCACACTCCCCTTGCGGACAGAAGGTAGTCGGAAGATAGCCTTATTTCACTCTGTCTCGCACTTTGTTGGCTCTAATATTGATAGTATCCCTTGTGCCAAAGTGCAGTCACGTACAAATAACCACGGTGGTTAAAATGTGTTCACGGGACATCGCTGGCACCATTTTGTAATACAGCGTTCAGCATCAGCAGTGCAAGCCGGAGAAGCTGGCGAGAAGCAAATTAGACATTACGCGCGTGCGTGCATGCATGCACATTTGATACTCATATGGCTGGCAACATAGTTTATTAGCTGCTTGTCATTGAGTGAACGCACCACTTTTCATACGGAGGTTTTACTGCAAAAACAGTTCTTCGGCTTTTCAGCACTTTGTGAGCACCAACTCGACGATGCTTGTGAAATAACGGCATCTTTTCTAGCTAGTTATCCCAGGTGTGATACAGTTGGCTACTAACTACGAGTGTGCAGAGCTGGTGCAACTCCCAAGTTTCAATAAAAACACAATTTGCAGTTGCAAGCGCTAAGCAGATATAAACACAGTGCAGTCCTGAGGATTCGGGCGATTTTTCTTCCCATTATTACACACTGAGAGAGTATTTATACGTTTGTCACGAGGAGCATTTCATCGCCCGCGGCAGAATACTTTTCCTGTTCCCGAGAAAAAAGCACACACAACCTCGAGATATGATTCTCACGCAAGCACATGTACTCTGCAGAGGGAGTTTATGCGCTTTTTATTGTCAATGGAATCAATGAGAAAAAATAAACAAAACGCACTTGGAGCCTCATCCCGGCACTCGATAACGAAAGAAATTAACATGCAATTCTTGCTGCATTAACTAATGCCAGAAAAGCTTTTATCCGTTAAGTTTCACTACAAAATGTTCTGGAGTGGGCGGTCATATGTAGTATATAAACTGATGTTAGAGGACAAAAGCGTGCATCTGTGTTTTTATGTAATTAGATGTTTGTAAGCTGGTTTAAGGAAGTACCTAACATATATAAATCCAAGACTGCTGCTTGACGTGTTTTATTGCCACCTTCCCAGGTAGAACCAAACACTGCATACAGGTAATGTTATAGATTGTTGTGTGAGATACAGTAAGGTTACTCGGACATTATGCTAATCTAAAAATTTACAGATGACATAAGTTGCGAGGTAAATATTGCCGCTCAATCTAAGCGCTATGCTAATGATGTGTTAGAAATTTTATTTTAATGTTCGTCACTACCATAACAACATTACAAATTCTAATCTTATTACAATGTTCAGTTCACAACCATAAAACAGCACTGGCAATAATTTCAAGCATTGTATCAGAGAACGTTTCCCACTGTTGGTGCAGTAATGTTTTTCAACTAGCAGAACTTTGCAGTTAAATATCTATAATGCTGCCCGTTACAGAATGCATACATAATCCAAATGCCTCAGTAGGAAATTTTGTATGTCGCCCATCCACCATATCACTTATGACAATCAACATGGCTAGCTATATGAGCTTGAAGCCATGCTATCCGTTAGGGCGAGTATGTGAGTTGCATATGTATAGGTTCCGATGCACAGCAGTGTGTAGCCCTCATTGTCTCACGTTTAAAATGTCGATTGAAGTTGTGACGATCACAATTGGCAGGCCTGGTCTTGCAGGGTTACTTTAGCATTTTATCAAAAGTGGCATGTATGTTGCTTTAATGTCTACCATGAGGAAAATGTTATCCTAAACCTTATTTGTAACATTTAACAAACATTTAAAAAAAGGACATTAAGAACAATTGATGATATAACGTTTGACCAAGACAAAAAAGTCATATTGTTGTATCGTTTCGGTGCTACCTCGGTAGTTTGCCAGCCTTACCTCTATCAAGCCACCTGGAAGAGAAGAAACAAAGCAGACAACGGAGTCCCAATCCTTAGATTCAAAAATTTATTTGTAAATATCTTAATGTATTGTACAGAACTTTTTAGGAAAGCCTAAATCTTATTACGCACGTGCGTCATTCCCAGGATTCTTTTATAACATTCTTCTTTATTATCTTCAACATTTCGGCACACACAGGCTTCGGATGTGCCAGGCTTGACAGCATACAGGCGCGGGGAGACGCATTTGCAGACAGGCCGGTGAAATAAAACAAACCGGGAACTGCGAGTGTGTACGGAAGAGACACTGCATCAAACATAAAAACTAAGGCATCCACGTCGTGTCCACCCGAAGTCAGGAGTCCAAAATAAAAACCACTGGAGTGCCACTGTTCTTCTGGCTTAGAGCGTAATAAAACGGGAAAAATTTCTTGAAGATTCACAAAATTGAGAGACTGGGAAATTTTGGTGTAGTTTCTTTATTTCTGAAAGAAGTGTATTTTCTCAACATGCATTAACAAAAGGCCGAAAAGCAATAACTGGTTATGTTATGGACGCTGGCATGACAGCTATCAACATAACTTTCTGCCGCAAATCTTTATTTCCTGACCTGATTGCAGAGTAAGGGCAGTGCTTCTTTAACGAACTCCGAGAAAATTCTTAAAAACAAGCAAACAAAAGAAAACAACACTTTCACCGCACCATGTCAAGCTCTGGTCTTCTCAATCTTGCGTCAGTCTAACTTTTTTCTTCGGTATCACCCAGAATGCCAAGGTAACTACCATCGAATTTAGATAGCTGGAAGGGGATCATAAATTTGTTCCAAGTTGTGAGAAATTTTAATCACAGGGCGCCCGATCGCACGTGATGTTGACGGGGCCAAAACGTAAGTTCGAATAAAGCAAATGTTCGAATTAGGCTAGTTGGAATCATCAAGGTTCTATAGTAACAATAACGACTGGCAGAAAACCCCATATTTCCCATCTGTGCAAGGATAATTTTATCTTCATTATATATTAGTCGACTCACGACTTCGGGTGCACATGGTACAGCAATAGTCTACAGGCTCCGCAAACGACATTAGGCGATCTGGTCCTCGCTCGGCCCAACACCTGACACACGGAGCAGAAGACACTAATTTTCCAGCGCGAATAATGCAGCGGTTCAACTGCATGACACAGTTGTCTGCGCAGCTGCACTGACACATGACCAATGCACGCCGGCTTCTTGATGCTGATGGCACGTCTTTTTCTTGTCTCTGTTGCCAATGGTGAAAAATCACATTCCCCGGGTGCACCTTAATGGATCTTCATTGGGTGTCGATCAAGCGAAGAAAGAAACTATAAATATAAATAAGTTAATGGCCGCCCATGCTTCACAGAACAGAAGCGGGCAGCGAAGATTGCTTACGCTCCCAACCAGCCTATAGAAATCACGCGGCTATCTTATCTCTCTCTCTTTCTCTCGCTCACATATTTTCATATAATTACAATGGGCAGGCCAAGCAACCTCTGCTTGGAGCACCTCGAAGCTCTCGCAAGCCAAAAAGGAAAAAAGAGCACAGAAGCTTGAATTCGCAGAGAATGAAGGCTTTAAAGCGAATGAGAGAAATCATCCGTCGCAGGACAAAGCAAAATAACAGACTCGGGAGGTGGTCATTACCTCAGTGGGATGTGGCAGAAGGCTTTGCTATTTACACAACATGAATGCAAAGTTTTCGAGCTAATGGGTAGTTTCACGAGCGGTGTTCCTCAGCTTTAGATTCGTTAAATGTACACTCAGTATAATACTATGACGCGTTTGGCCGTTATTTCTCTGGCAAGGTAAAATGTACGGTTGTATCTACAAAAAGAAATTGTAATAAAGCAGAAATGTGTGGTGCACAAAAATCAGAAACAAAATATGTCAGTAGTTTTGCATTACTCTTCCAAAACAAAACATCCCGAAGACAGGAACACTCTTCAAGCTCTGATAGCAATTCAGTAACTCTGTCCTGCAAGCATATTTTATTAAAAAACCAACAAACTCAGAATGAACCAGGACACGAAACATGTCAGTGCTCGAACTTTATCCCAAATTTAATTGGCCCTGAGCCCATTTTGCCGCGTGTTGTCTATCTACATGGCTTTCTGTACACAAAGACGACGGATGAGTCAAGAAAAGTATATGTATATATTTATACATATATATACTATATCTTTCTGCCGAACTACATGGAAGCAAAAAGTTTGGTCGAGTGCGCCAGGCGATTGCGTCGGAAATGGAGAAAAAAAAATCGCGTGTATCACAACTCAATATATAGATTTATCTTTTTTTTTCTCCGTCCTCTTTCCTCCGTTCTCCTTCAGTTTAAGAAAAAAAAATCAAAAGGAGCCTCTTGTTCACTACATCATCCCCGCTTAGTTACCTAGACGTGAAGCTTAGCACAACACGCATACGCGGGCTTTGGGTTCACGCAAAACAAGAGCATAAATCAGAAAATAAAAAACAAGAACAAGAAAAAACCAGGACGGGGAAGGCGAACATCCGAACAGGGGAGTAACTACAGTGGACGAGCCACAGTGGCGCGTCAGCACTTTGACTAGACCTCTTGCTCTTCGTAGGAGGGAATAACATAATTGCTGAAGTGCAAGGGATTCTGGGTACAAGAGGGGACATGATGATCAAACCGGAGAGATACAGATACAGACGTAGAGAAACAAATTATTCTTACTGCATCGAGTCCGGCCAGACGCAAGTGACTAAACAATGTATTCACTGCTTTCCTCTCACTCGCACGAGAATAAAGATGGAAAGCCAACGAGAGACTATTTCCAGTTCTGTTCACAGAGAGCTCATACCGCACAAAGAACTGACATGGAGTCACTCGCTTCCAGAGCTGCTGCTGTTTCTGTACATGTCAGACAACAGAAGTACCGTCATAAATAATAGGGCAGAAAAGAGGACTGACTAGGCTCTGTGCAGTCAACTCGACGGCGATAGTCAGTTTTGCGAGCAGTAGAGGACACAGTTGTTTCTCCTGCAACTTCTGAGGAAAACCCCACAAAGTGGTGAAAACAACGAAAGTAAGCTAGTGAAAAACACATCAGGAGCGGCGCCGATGATGTTGTCAAGGTAGCAGAGGCACCGTGTAGCTTCGGCGAACTTCGATGATGAACTTCGCTGAAGAAATCCGGCAGGCAACATCTGCAGACAAGCCTCAATCAGACGAGGGTGGATGCCAAGGTTCTTGGCTGGCACTGGCGCTTTCAAAGCGTACGTGCACTGATGAGGTGTTTCCGGTTCCGGCGGTACCTCGCGCTTGTTGCCATAGTGATCTCGGCAGGCGACCCCGCTACCGTCGGTTGTTGACTATGCCGGTAGCCCGAAGCCCCTTCTGGGCAAGCAGATTTCGTAGCTTCTGGAGATTGTTTTGTGTTATTGGGTCGTCTGGCTTAAGTCGGAGCGCCTCGAGGTAGCTGGACTCCGCTTCGAGCAGCTTCCCGTTGACGTGCAGCATGGCGCCGAGATTCATGTGACTCGTGACCTCCTGCAGCAGGAAACAAGAAGAAAATAGAGGATTCTGGTGTATTCAAGATAAAGTATTTCTCATATCTTACACTGCCCACAGCACCGAAAACACAAAAGCAGTTGCAGTGCGAATGAAGTAGCGTTAAACACCTCCAAATGTGCAGATTTGGATTCACACTGAGAGTGCTAAGAAGAGTACAACAAAAGGGGACAACACCAAAGAAGAGCATAAGATATCTTCTTATTGCTATCAATTTATTGCACCCAATCCTCAGCTATTAGGTGCAGGATGCAAGAAGCCTGTTTTGCCTAAAGCCTAAGCTGCATGTCAGCCAATAAAACAAAGCTGCAATTCAACTATGTTTACTCAAAAGCTAAATAAATAAATAAATGGCACTAGACTGCCTTTAGCCTGTTTTTGAATGAAAATATATCCTAGAACCTAATCCTACGCTTACTGAAAAATAGGTCCCAAAATTCAGTGCTTTTCTGCTGTCAAACAGTTCTATATATTCCAGAAGTGTTGAACTATCATTGAGCATATAACCACCAGACAGAGTGTGGCAAATACTCATTAAATATAACTTTATCACCTTCTTCAAAGCACACACACACACAAGATAATTACGAAACGGAATACAAATTTACCCACACACACTAGGCAGAGCCACTGATTTTGGCTCTCTTTGCATTTTTAGAAAATCAGGAGGACATAAGTTTTTATATTTAATAATCAGACATTCAAACACCTGGTAGAGTCAAAATGAAATCAAAGGAGTAGCAGCTGTTGTGTAGTTTCAGAAAAAAGAGAGGAATGCAGTCAAACTTCGCAAGAGCGCACAACATTATAAATAAAACAGGGTGGAACAAATTTAAAATGGAGTTTCAGATGGTCAGTTTATGCTTACGTTGTATCAAGAGCACAAGACAGTCGCAACACTAACCAGTGCTACTTCAAGCCTTTGATAAAATTGTGTACTGAAAGTTGGCTTTGCCTCATCAGTATGACAATTGCAACAGAGCACACTTTACAGGCAAAAGTGCAACGTGTCTGTGAACGTACACAACCATACCGAAATCAACAAATGTGAAACCTAGAATTTGCTTTTAATGATGCGTTCAGCGGTCAGCATCAATATAAAACTGCGCCTGAGGACGTGCGCTACTGACCCGCTGTCCGAGTGCAGCGCGCAACCGTTACAATAGAGCTTTCCGCAGCTCTTTCCACAAATAGAGCTTATATATTCTTAAGGCAATACTATATTGAGCCTGTCCATTCCGGCCGTTTTCGTCTGTGATGCATTCACAGTTGCAGTAGAGGGATACACAACAAAGTGCACTTACACCGGGTCGCAGTTTCACTGCAGTGTAGTAGAACGCCTCTGCTTCAGCATTTCTGCCCGCTTGCCTGTAGGAGAAATGAGAGAGCCAGAAACACTTTGTAGCCATTTTTGCAGCAGTCTCGACAGAACAGTACTTCACCGACGACAGTAGCTCAGAAACAAATGAAAACAAGCAACGAAAAGGAAAGCAACGGAATGCGCTTGGAGGTAAACGGGAGAATTCCCAGCAACATCCACCAACAAGACATGCTTCCTGGCATTCACAATCGTTTGTGCCTATAGAATCGTAGATCAGCAAGGACAAAGCCAGCAGAGCAGGTAATGCATGGCATGCGATCATGACTTCCTTTTCTTGTTTCTGTACCAGTACAGGCTTCCATGCATTACTATATATTCACTTCTGCCATTCTATAACCACACCTTTGCACATTCTTGTCACAGCTGAAAAGTGAAGGAAAACAACTAGCATCTCTTAAACTCTGACAAGAAAGCAGCCAATGATAATTTTATGTCAAGTGACTTCGCAAAACTGGGCTGTTGAGGCCCTTGTGATCCATATGTATCCTGCTAAGGTAAACGGGCCCCTGAACTACCCAGTTAGTATTTAGTAGAGTGCACATCGAATTGACCGTCTATGCCAGTTTACGCAGTCTTACGGAGCGAGTGGCTCCAGAAGTCACTACTTGACTTTCATATGGTCTCCAAACTTTTTTATTTATAAAACGTAGAAATAACAGAGACACAGAGTGATGGCAGGAACTCAAGTAGGGCATTGCCTTAATAAGTGCTGTGATGTGCATTCATTCACTTAGGGTTGAAACCCAGTGATTTTTTACTCACTGCGCTGGCCATCAGTGAGACCGTTTTTCGCTACATTTTTCCTCATAACTTTTTTTGTTATTTTCACAAATGTCATTTTTAAAATAGTGTTTTTACTGCAAAAACAAACCATGGCGTCACTTATCTCAAGAAGCTTCCTTTAAGTGTCCCTGTACAGTACACAGTACACTGTCGAAACGTGTATTCTCTGCTGCATGTGGTACCTCACCTCTATAGATGTGCATTCGCTAAAATTACTCAGTTCTCTATAAGCGAAAGCAGGAAAAGAGAGGCTTGATGCTTACCTCAGTGTGTTGGCAGCATTGAAGATGATCTCATACTCATCTGGAGCGAGTGCGGCGGCACGCAGATAAAGCTCCGCCGCCTCCATGTGCCTGTCAGACTCAGACAGGAACTGACCTGCATTGGAAATGCTTGGTTGACAACAACCTTCGTAAAGATAATACCCCATTTAAATATGAGGCCAGATGCATAGTTGAGAATGCGCTAAAGGAGGCTACATTAGTTAAATTATTGCCATTAAAAATTCTAGATAAAATTTAAGACTATGTACTGATTTGTGTCCGACAAAAATCGCAGATAAAAATAAAGAAATTCGAGCCATATACTCAAGGTGTTAGCTTACATTTGTGACATTAAATGAAAGATATGCTGAATTTTTATAGAAGCCTGTTGTTTATTCCTGCCAGACCCCCATAAAATTTTCATGATATGTGGTCTTTCTGAAGCTTACCATAATGCTGGTACACGCTGGAGTCATTCGGAGCCAGTCCTTTTGCCCGAAGGAACCACTGCTCCGCTTCTGTAGGCCTGTTCTGTGAACGTAGAGCAACAATGCCAAATGTAAGCACACCATGCCTGTTCAGGAGTATACTTCAATAAGGCTGGTAACTCTATGGTGGCGGCGTCTAAAGGAGAAAAACTCTACACATGGCAACCGCAAAACAGTACTGAAACGGGACGATAACGAAGGTGGATAGAGTGGGTTAGTTGCCTTTTTTCCCCTTATGTTTTGCCAGGTTCTTACATTCATAACAATAATGAAGCCTGTTTTTCCATGAATTCACCATATTACTACGACTAATGCTTGTTATTCTACTTTGTTAATTTAATAGTTATGGAAACGTGGGCAACTGCATGTAAAAAGATAAATAGCAGAAATCTGTTACATTAAGTAAGGTACTGCATATAGTTTACATCATAAAATTCCTTTAAACTTTACAGCCCTTCCCATTTTATTCCAGTAATGATAAGGATGTACTACACTGATTAATAGGGGTGAAAGAGCAACGACATTGGCAGCATGTTAGCGCGTGAATTTAACTTGACGCGGGAAATTGAAGAGTCTACTGCTAAACCAGCATAACGCCTTACCAGCTTTGACAGGAGCTTCGCGTAGGTCAGGTGTGCTGGGATGTGGTCGTGCTTCGCCCTTAGAGCTTCTTTGTACCACCGCTCCGCTTCGACGTAGTCACCCAACTTGAAGTAGGCTTCACCTGCGAGATTGTGAATGGTAGGTGATCAGGAAGACTTTTCAATACTGCGCACAAATTTTCAGGCAGTCACAATGTTTTACTGCAAAGAGAAGAAAAAAACCAACAACTATTTTTTTTTTGAGGATAAAGAATAATGCGTAATTTTTAGCAAACATCGCTAGTATATCTAAAATCGCCAGTAATGACTAAGGGAAAAAATGATTCAGAGGTTCCTCTCCAAGCACGAAACAACGTAGATCACGGCAGGTGGCATGACTTCCGCTCTCACGCCTCATGTTCACCAGCAAACGCTGAGGAAGTTGACTGCCTCCATCTTGCCAGTCCTGCTTCCCTGACAGGCTGCAGGGCCGTGCAAACTAGCATTCTTCTCAAGTCAATCACACATGCAAACCTCGTGCCTTTAATGAACCTGGCTAGTTTGGTGCTCCTGTGATCTTAGCTAAACCCGCCACACCAAGCCCGGACTGTAGACACGCCAAAAACGTAAGCAGCGTGGCGTTCATCGAGATAACAGAATAAGAATGGGCAGGAACCGCCACTTTGTCGAGACAGCATTTAGCCTCGCGTCCTTCAGGTTCTTCCGGGCGTACAGATCCGGCTGCTGAACTTTGCATCCAGCAACTCAAGGGAACCTTCTAGAAAAGCCGCAATCGAAAACAGGAAGACACTTCACTCTACTGGCAGGCTGCTACGTGGTCCCACTCCTCACGAGCCGCACTTTGCTCGTGTGCCAGGATGTCCATGCTCCTGCTATCTCTCCCTCTTACCCTTGTGCACTGTGCTTTGCAATAATGCCAGGCGTTCATGCAATTCCATGTTTTTTGTGCGCTACCAAAGAGTCAGGGGAGCGAAGAGGACTGCTAACAACACAATTTTTCACCCAGCTTACCTAGCAGCGGTATATCACTGCAAGAATAAAGTAACACCACGACGTGAGGAAAGAAGTTATGTGCCATGATGCTAAACTTGGTTATATGATGGCCTAAAAACTCACCCATCATATTGTAGAGAGACTGCGGTTGATAGTGATCCGGCATCTTGGCGACCGCTTCTTGGTAAACTCTGATCGCCTCCTGAAAGCAGAAACGGGAGTAAAAAAAAGTTGCATCTCAGTTATGTAATAATTTTCAATTGTTAAGAGAACCATAAAGTAGGACATGTAAAATAATTACTAAAAAGCGCCTGTAACAACCATCGATGAAATGTCACAAATGGATGCAACTCGTTCAACTTTTAGCGACCCCTATGTTTTGTGGTTTCACAAAACAGCGGACCAGCTACACGTGTCAGCTGTGCAGGATACAGAAATGTGCCCACATATTCGCTAACCTTTAAAACCAGTAGGGAATGGTCACAAGTGGAGAACCCTGCTTAATCCCCCCTCGAATTGCTCACCTTGTATTTGCCTTCGTCAGCGTAGAGCCTACCAAGGTTGAAGAGGGCCGATATTTTGGTGCTCTCGTGCGTCTTGGGGTCCTTGAGACCCGCGCTGTCCAACTGGGCGCAATGCCGGTACACCTAGCGGCAAGACCGGTTGGAAGAGCAAGTCAGTTTATGTCAAGAATGTGCTCCTGTGGTCATCTTTACGATGTAGGCACTAGCTATGTCACGATACCATGGACACGACTACATGTGTGTTGGACCCACTCATGTCAAAATACCATTATTGGTTTCTGCCTCTACGTCATTTCTATTTTTTTCTACCACTCCACCCAGAGCGATGGTTCACTAGCTATGGCGCAGACGTCTCAGCGCATGGTCGCGGGTGCAACCCGACCGCGGAGGCCGCACTTCGATGGAGGTGAAGTGCAAAAACATCCAATGACTCAGATTTTGGTGTACATTAAAGAAATCCATGTGATCGGAATTATTCCGTGACTGTCTTGAAGGGGGAGGGGGCTTATGGCCCCCAGTGTTGCTTTGTAAAAATCTATGTCACAAACCAGTAAGATTCACTGACCCACTACAACCCTTTAGCCTCGCACACCTCTTCCTCCATGGTGGATTAGAGATGTCCACTGGCATTCAGACAGTTACTGCACCTTTCCTTTCTCCAGAACCTTTTCTTTCTCCTCACAATAAGAAACACAGGCGCTGCGGTTGCATTTCGATCGAGGAGAAATGTAAGGCGTGCGATGTCGCATCAGGCTCTCAGTAACGATTCGACTAGCTTACAAAAATACTTTCGCAGTTAAAAGTCTTAGTGAAATAAATATTGCACATACAAAACAAGTATGCGGCACTCAAAGCCTTAAAAGGGTTGACTACAGCATTGAAAATTAGGTAAAAAAAGGATATGATATAAATCAACTCACTTCAATGGCCTCTTCTTTCCTGCCCATGATGCCAAGGACAAGGCCCATGTTAAGGTGAGCCACTGGAAAAGTTTTGAAAAAAAGAAAAAAGTGTTAGTAAACATCAGCTAAAGGAGAGGCATGTTTAGCGGATTCCGGCTCCAGCAAGCCCCAGTAGCAAGGAAAAGTTATAGTAAAGTCAGACACTTACTTGCTAGCCTAGGCCTGAACTGAATTGCAAGCTTGTAGCTCTGAAGCGCTTCCTCCAGGCGGTTCTGCTCTTGCAGGAGAATTCCTCTGGGGGTCAAAAAAAAGGAAACCACACATGAACGAGACTGCTCGGTGGCGACAAGCAGACCGACGGGCAGATGAAGACGTCACCAGCAAAACTCTTTATTAAGCGAACTTCCCACTACAGACACCTTTGTCGTGATACAGAACCCACGACATGAGGCTCTGTCACACGACACATCGTACAGGTATGCTTGTCGCACGACACAGAGTTGTGTCGTGCAACAGAAATATGACGGAAAGTTCTTCGTGCATTTTGATCGGTTCAGTAAGCACTTTTGTCTGGGCAAGTTGGTTCATAACAGCAATTAAAGGAATAAACTTGCGCAAAGGCATTTGAAGAACAATGAGACGTGAGGACAGGACAGAGCACTCTGTCCTGTCCTCACGTCCCTCTCCTTCAAATCCCTTTGCGCAAGTTTATTCCTTTAGTTTTGATCGGGTTGCACCTCTAAGGAAAGAGAACTCAGTGATGATGATGATGATGATGATGATGATGATGATAATAGTAACACCAGCGCTAAGCGTTAAGGCTGCTTCATATGCAAGCGAAACGCTCGCGAATCCCGCCGCCGCGGCGCGTACACCCTCTCTCGAGCGGCGGCGGCAGCTACTGTGGCTGGAGGGGCGAGGTTCGGGTTCGGGCAAGTTGGAAATTCTTCGCGGTGGCAGCGCCGCTTATGAACCAATAGACGTTTTTAGCATACCGGAGACGTATACCGGTCTGCCGGACCCCTCTTGCGCATGCGCAGTGGCGTTGTTGGGGTGATGGGGAGCCACTGCGCGTGCGCAAGAGCGGCCCGGCAGACCGATATGCGTCTCCAGTAGTACGTCTCTGGTATGCTAAAAACGTCTAATGACGGCCCGGCGTTGCCACGTGATCAGTAGTACACCAGTGTTCGTACGCCGCACGTAAAAACTTTTGTTTTAAAAAATTATAAGTGGTGTTGAATGCTTAAAACACAAGATTTATTTTTATTTACGTAATATATGAGAATAAATGACAAAATAATGCTTATATATTACGCTTTTTGGTGTCTGCAGACCACTGAAACCGGTTGTAAGCGCATATCTTTTGCCAGCAACGTTGGCTCTCGCAGCGGTGGTAGGATGTCTAGCAGTGGGAAGCGCCATGGAGGAAAAAAAAAGCGGCGACGCATGTGAAACGAAAGCCGCGAAAACCTTCGTAGCGCCGCGACGCTGTTTGCTCAATTCACTGAATCGCTTGCATGTGAACCAGCCTTTATAGTCGGAACCAAAATCGCCGTGGCTGTGCCTGAATGGGATCGATTGGGAACACACCTAGTCGCGCCTAGAGAGCCTCTAATTTCTCCTCACGGGGCTAACAAAACGATGTCAGGCGCGATAACCGAACACTGTTTAAGAAGTAAACATTACGAAATTCGCAGCAACATGAAAGCTCTGCGGTGTCAGGCATCTGTAAAAGTTTTCAGAGAAGCTGCACAATGATTCCATGATTTCGAGTTATATTATGAACCCACGGGGCTTCCTGCAATGAAATCAAAATTTCGGGCATGCAATTTCGGGCATGCCATTAACACGCGTTCGTTCCCTCACCCACTCTGCCCGCTTCAATCGAATAACTATTTATTATTATTTATAATTCAGCGCCGTACTTTTTTTCCCAAATTTCTTCGGCAAAACTGCGAGCATGCGACAAAACTCTGGGACTTTCAGCGAGGCTGCGGTGAACCGGGAGACTCACAGGTTGTAGTGTACGTCGGCCATGTTGGAGCGGTAGGTGAGGGCCTTCTTGTACGCCCACTCCGCTTCGCCCTTCTTGCCGTGCGCACTCAGAATGTTGGCTAAGTTGCCGTACGCTGTAAAGAAAGCAGAAGAAGAAAAAGGAAATTGAAGTCAGCCATTCGTTATGGGTTAACAGGACCCTATTCCCGCACCGCCTAAAAAAGAAAAAAGAAAAAACACGCAACGAAACGGTGCTGTGAAGGGTTTTACGACCCGTTGAAACCACGAAGATGATAAATTTTACTCTTCTACTGCTAAATACCTCGCTTGAATAGCGGAGTAAATAGCATGCCCCATATAGATGGAGTAAATGAAACCTCCTTAGACAAAAGATTTACTCCCATTTGGACGCATAATTGCTAACAGAATACAGTGGACCCTGCATTCGTCTACAGCGTGAACGCCGCAGTGCGGAATGCATGTTGTCTTCCCTCACGACTAACGTAGGGCTCGAAGCTACACATACGACACCGTGCACGTACTTTCGCATGAATCGTGATTCACTCTTTGTGCCCATAAAAAAGCCGTATCGAGTCCAGGAGGCAGCAATTCACGCCTCAAACTTCCCGTTACCCCCAGTCGTTGGGAGAAAAATAAAGAGCCGGTGAGGCCTGGTGAAAGCCACGGGGCAAACAAAATGATACGTGACCATGGAGGTACCGCTATCCTCTTGCCAATACACATGTGAGCCAGCAAGCTATATCGTACGGTGACCAACCAGAATTTTCACGGTGGACGACCAAACACGGCGACCGACCGGAAGTTATAAGGTGGCCTACCTAATACGGCAACCGACCAGAAGTTATTCGGCGAAGACCGGACACGGCGACGGACCAGAAGTTATAAGGTGGCCGACCCAGTACGGCAACCGATCAGAAATTTTACGCTGAGTAATACGGTGAACAATAGAAGAGGTTCACGGATCATAACTTATCTTCTCTAAAAGGATGGGGGGGGGGGGGGGGGGAGGTGTGAAGGGAATTAGAAGCTAAGGCTAGGAACCCCTGGTTGCCACCAGATTTTTGTGTGGTCTCGACAGGAGAAGCGCGTTATTTGGGTGTGCTCGTATAACAAAACACTGGTTATAGCGAAAGAATTCGCAACTTTTCCTAGCCTTCCTTTTTTTATTTTTAGGATGGCGTTTCAGTGCACGGGTGTTTTTGGAATCGAAAAGAAGACGAAGAGAAGAAGAAAAGAATCGAAAGGAAGAAGGAGAAGAAGACCCCTGGGGATAAAACGAAGTAGAGAACGTATCTGAAGATGGTCCTTTTCTTAGCTAACTTTTAGCAAAGAAGCTTTTTATTATAAAGGGAGATATTTATTTGCACAATCTCTAGGCCAAACAATACAGAAGAAAGACTGCAAGAACGTCTAAAATTGCAAAAAAAATATGGAAGCCAAGAAAAACTCCATCACCTCTCCGTTACTTTCAATTGTTGCCAAATACAGAAAAGGTAAAAAATGAACAAAAAATAAAGGCTGACAAAGCAACGCTCACAAAGCGCTCGCATCCAAAGCATAATTTCCTAAACCCTCTTAAATTAAACGCGCCGACGTCATGAACGTTAATTACGGTATTGCAGTCGCAGTTATCCTTAAGGTAGTTATTGCACATGAAACTGTAAGAAAGAAAGAAAGAAAGAAAGAAAGAAAGAAAGAAAGAAAGAAAGAAAGAAAGAAAGAAAGAAAGAAAGAAAGAAAGGTGACATGCACGCATATATAGAATGAATTGTTCGCTGGTCCGTTCAGCCTACGCGCACGACAGATCCAGCTGGAAACTCAACCGAGAGCGTTAGAGAAGCCAAATTTAAAAGACCAAACTCTCCGCGAACTGTGAGCACGGGAAAAGAACTCGAAAGCAAAACCTTCAATTCCCTATACATGGGGCCCGGAAAACGAAGGCTCGAGCAAGGAGGCGCTCAAGATTGATTATTGATATCTTCACCCCCGAGGAGTGTGGCTTATTTTTGCTACATACGATGACACACTAAGATATTTTATTTTACAGCCTCTGGAATTCCCTGACTCTTTCCTCGAACGGTAACACGCCGCTGACAGCCAACTCCTCGAGTTAAACTTCCCACATTCCTTCCTTCACTCCAATCCCTGCCCACACCTCACTTTCGGGCTCAAATTTAGCTCCCACGGTTTTTGAAGAAAGTCGCGTTTGATTTCTGCCCTGTCACGTCAGCGGTGAATGCTGCAGCACATTCATCGATTTCGGCGTGCTCGCAGAAACGCTGAAAAATACTCGCACAAATTCAGAGCAGTTCCCGAAAACCACAAACAGATGCTCCGAGGGAAAACGGCGCAGCATGAACACAGGCAAAAATTTTCAATCGATGCTACCAGCAGAACCGAAAATACAGCATTGAAGAGCGGACGATTCCAACTAATATATGTGCAAAGCACAATAAGGGAAAGTATTTTACCGTAGTAAGACGTGCTCTGTGCACTTTGTGTGCATTTGTGAGCGGGTTTTCTAAGCGGTGCAAAATAGAGGGCGCAGTTTGAGTTAATTTGAAATTATCACCAGGAAAAAAATTCACAGGGACAACTAATTAATTCCATTATGTATTGACAATGCGATAGGATTGGCAGCTGTCGATGCTTTTACAGGGAGTGACTTCAGTTTGGGTCTGGTTACGTAACCTCCCTCCAGCCAATAGAGCGTTCCAGTCAGCTGACGTTTCTTTCTTACAGCCAGTGGGAATGCTCCGGTCTGGTGACGTCACTTCGTTTCAGCCAATGGGAAAATTTTATGACCGACGAAGCCCCATGGGGCTTTTAATGCCATCGCTTTAAAAGATACACAGATTATATCGGTACTAAACAAAAGAATCAAGAAAAAATGTGTCCCAGCCCGCACCACTAAGTGTAACGAGCTGCGGGAGATCAAACTAATAGGAGCAAACCGCTGCAACATGATGAGAAAGTGATGAAACGAGGCGCACAAAAAGCAGCCAACCTTTGCTGAGCGCACTCGACGCGAGCTAACAGATGCAGGCAAACAACTCGACGACAGGGCCCCAGGTGCGCCGGCAGTTGACCCCTGTTTTATTTCACGCGTGTCCGCTCATCTCTGAAAGAGGGCGGACAGCGGCAGTTCGGTGAACGCGAGATCTCTAGATATGGATTTCCCCGAAATCCGCATCGCTCGAGCGCTGTCAGGGAACGGGGTATGCACGGAAAAAAAAAAAGGGGGGGGGGGGGGGCAGTCGATCGAGTCGGCTGAGATCTGTGCTCTATATAAAAGCTCTGAGCGCCCTATATATAGTAATGTAAAATTAAAAAAAAAATGATCGCACCACCAACAAAAATCACGGCTTAACGGACCAGCAGGAAAAGAAATAGATGCACTGAACAGAGTCCAGTGAGGCAACGATGAAAGGGAGGAATGAACGCCGACACTGATCGAATGAGAAGCAGTGTTCTATAGCTGCTCTTGTCATCTATTTCTTTATATTTTTTTTATTCTCTAAACACGCTCTTTTCTGCTCGGGGTCGTGGAAGAACTAGGACCGAGACCTTCGAAGAAGAAACAGTGGAGCACACGAACGACACACCGTGAAAGTGAAGATGTCAGTTCGCGAACGCCAGCTCCTGAGCGTACGCTGTGTGCGATCGGACGAGTGTCGTACATGGAAGCAGAACTCAGTTGCCCTCCGATATGTACAGCAATCCGCACACTTGTCTAGAGAGCTCGAGCGGCGCGCTCTGCTCTGCGTTAGTGACATTCGTCGCTTCGTGCAGGGCACGATATACCTTTTTGCGACAAGTGCAGTAAACAAGCTCTCTATGCGAATGCGTATGCAGGATAAGGTGCTGTTTCGAGCCTTACGCTGGTAAATGACGCCAGTGTACTTCCGAGTGCGCCGTTCCAACAGATATCGAACAACAGATATCGAACAAACGTTTGATGTTTAGGTAATCTTTTTTCTTCACGAAATTAAAACGTTCGTATTTTTTACTTTATTTTTTTTTCGCGCATGTGTTTGTTGCCATTTATCTGTGTCATTTTCCATGCAGTTTGGTCGTAGTTTGAAGCTGCGTACACTAGAGTTAAAACTCGATATAACAAAACCCGATTTTATTAGCTTCCCAATTTGACGAACAAATTTTGATTGCCCGGAAAGTGCCCGGAGGGTTCAACGTTATCAGTAACCCGAAATAACGAAACAAACGGCCACTAAACACGGTTTAACGAAATTTTTTCCGGGAATTTTTTCCGGGGCCCTATGTAATGCCCCATTGGGGCCTTTAAGACAAAATAAATGATGAATAAGTGTGCAAAAAAGTTGGAGGACGCTTAAGCTTCGCCTCTAAGAGTGGAACGCGACAGCGTGTTGCCCCCCAGCCAGGGAGTCCAAGGAACGCCATCGCCCGTTCGGCGCGACGCCTTGCCCGTTAGACAAATCGCTCTGCTACGTACGGTGAAGCGGACGCGCGGAGCGGCAAACCACGTAGAAGTGCTGCCAGGCGCCTAGCCGAAACGCGCGGGACTCAAGTTGCAGTCGTAGTTCGTCGGCACATCGTTCTCGACAAACCCGATGCCACGAACGCCAGCATAGCTTCCGCGCCGAACGAACGGGCAGCAAGCCGCAAGCTTCGTGGTGAACGCGCTTTGGATGTGCGCTGCGTTGTTCGCCGCTCACCGCGTGATTCCTGCGTGCCCGCACGGCCCCACTGCGCCCGAACGAGACGAGCGGGAGGCGCTGCCGTCGCGCGCTATCTGTTAAGGCAGTGGCGTACAATGCGAGGAGGAGGAGGAGGAATTTCTCGCTCACGGCCAACGCCGCCGACGACACTGGCTTTTCTGCGACAGGGGACCCTTAACGCTATCGCGTTAAAAGAAAAGCTGATTTCTCCCGTTTTTTGCCTACGATCTCTCTCAGCTTGTTGGCAACGTGCCAGTAGTAACATCTAGGAGGCCAAGTCGGCCCTGTAGGCTGCGCCGCTGCACGGAACAAATGACTCGGCAGTCGGCGGCGCTTCCCACCTCGGCTGCGAATCCGTTATACCAGATGGCGCTTTCACGCACAAGCGATTCGGGCCGCTTTCGCGGACTTTTCATACGCGCAGGCGCGGGTTGTCGGGAAATGCGATGCCGCAGGAACATTTGGGTGCCGCTACGTTACAATTTTATATTTCGAAGGGCGGAAAACGCCTTCCTCGATTTTACGAACTTCCGGATTTAACGAAATAATTCGTAGCTGCTCTTCACTTAGCTAAGTCGAGTTTTAACTGAATTTTCAGAACTGTTCACGTGACAGTGATCAAAGAAGTCACGGGTGATGGATGGACACAGAAAAGTCGAGAAATATGGTGGAGCTATAATCTGCGCACGCCAAGTTCAGCGCGGCTTTTACTGATTTCCTCGAAGAGGGAAGAATACGTATGAGCTGAACAGCAGCACAGCCAAGCGTTTCTCGCGAGGTGACCAAAACATATTCTCTGGCTGTCTAATGATACACAATGCCTCGAAATTTGAAATCATTACACGCACAAGCAAACGAAAAAAAATGCTGGCGGTTTAGCATTGCTGCGCACGAAATATTGAGCGAAAGCACAAATTTTTGCAGGCGGACACTATCATCACGTATCTAAAAACGTGACTGTGACCACTGACTCGTGGAGCCAGTAATGCGCGTCTTCATCTTTTTCATCATCAATGCCAATTTGCTCAATGTGCTCCGGCAGCCTATGCTCCAGTGCAGCGTTTGTGCAGCAATGTTGTCAACGCCAACGCGTTTTGCTGTAGTGCCGTGTTTCTGGTGCGACGTTGTCCACGCCAATGCATGCAGCGAACATCTCTCTGTCACTACCGCCACATACAGCTCAATGCGCGAATATCAGTTTGAGAGAAGTATTAGTGGATGAAGATGCGCAATGCACAGCGCGAGAGTGTATTGCAGTTTAATAAGAGACGTGATTAGCTGCGGCGATAGCCTATAGTGCTCTCGCGCTGTGGCCATCGAAGCTGATCTGTTTCGCGGCGGTGCGGGTTCGAATCTAGTCGCGGCGGTATTTATTTATATATGGTTTCCCCACGGTCACCCTCAAGGTTAAGCTTCACACAAACCGGTGAGCCGGTTTGACCTCGTGAAGTAGCGCCTTTGCACTAGAAAAAAAAAAAAGGTCTGGAGCTCACGCGCCCTTCCTATGTTTGAACAGGTCTCTTGCATTTACATATGTCCCTGATTGCAAGGGCGGATTTATGGTTTACTCTTGGAGAGGGCGGTCCTATCTGCACCATGCATTTTTTTCAGCTTACCCCCCCCCCCCCCCCAAAGAAAAAAAAATCAGCAAGGTTTTCCAATGTAAAATTTCTCGATCTGAGGGGGACCCCTCCCCCATAATTAAATCCGCCCGTTCCTGATTGTCCCATATATCCGTGAGCGGCTTCTAGAGGACTCGTGCGGGTGTAGAAGCACATCAAGCAGGCAAAATTATGAATTAGTTTTCGTGACCCCAGAAATGACTTCGCTTACACAGCATAACAGTTTCAAAGGTACTTTTCATTCCGATAGATGGCGTGACCTTAATCGGCAACACGAGGGGGTAGTGGCGCCCGTTCATGGCCACTACAGTGCACGGTATAGACGGTATAAACCTGACTTTTGTCACGCGGTTGAATATGCAAAGCATGCATAAAGTTGTCTCTGCGCCGCCACTTCTTCCCGGGTTAATTTTTAAACGTCATTGCCGCAGATTTGCAAGGGATGCCTTCGAGCAACACGAAGGTGAGCACATGGGTAGAACAAAAGGTAAAAGAGAGAATGTCACAATAGAGGCTTTTAGAATAGCGGAGACGTACGAGCGTAGAAGTGTAGCGGTGTGCCGGACGCTTCCTGCGCACGCGTAGTGGCATGGATGGAACCAGGCAGTGTCAGTGCATGTGCGCAGGAGACATCCGGTGAACCGGTAAATTTCTACGCTAATACGTCTACGCTATGCAAAAAGTAGACGTTTTTAGCATACCGGAGACGTATACCGGTTTACCGGACCCCTCCTGCGCATGCGCAGTGGCACTGTTGGGGTGAGGGGGAGCCACTGCGCGTGCGCAGGAGGGGTCCGGTAAACAGGTATACGCCTCCGCTAGTACGTCTCCGGTATGCTAAAAATGTCTAATAACTGTCTAAATAAAGCAGAGCCCCCAGCAGAGTCACTCGCATAGTACTGCAGCCAGCACACACATGATGGAGTTCTGCATTGTTCCTTAGCTGCTATGCCGCACGTAGGAAAAAAACCAGCGAATACACGCGTAGCTTCAGTTATACGTCCTGTCGGTGAGCCGCTCGGAGACGAGTAGGCAGGAGTTTCCCGACTGCAAATAGTGTCTCGTACGCCTCAACAGCTATACTTACTACACTGCTCTACACTGTGCACTTTGATCTTACAATAAAAACTGAAAACTGTGCTTGTTTTGTTCACTAGAAGGTACACATGCATGCTGGACAGGCTTTCGAATGATGCCCGTCGGCAGCGTCAGAAAACACTAGCATGCGTCCTTTAGCGGATGCCTTGAACAGTGACATTGCCGAAGCGTTACCCTGACTGCGCTATACACCAAGCATGTTAGCTTGGCCCTGACTGGAAACGTCCTGCTTGAGCTCGTTCAATTCAAAGTCGACACTGCATGCACAGACAAACTCACACTTTGGCGACTGCATTCAATACAAATTGTAACACAAAATCAACACACACACACGCCACACGTCTCACAGCTTGGCGGCCTCATCCAATTCAAAGGGCCGCAATTGAGCACACGCACGCCATAGCCACTCACACTTTGGCGGATTGATGTGGATGCCCGACCGGTAGAGGTCCTCCTCGGTGAGCCAGTCCCTGTTCCTGCGCACCGTCCTCAGCGAGAGCACCAGCACGAGCGCCACGAGCGCCGCGAGCACCAACTTGCGTCGCAGGTCCCCGCCTCCGGCGCCGTGTCGCGCCGCGCGCCGGGCGAAGCCGCACAACTGGTCGGCGCCGACGGCCACCAGCAGACAGTAGCCCATCGAGGGCACGTACAACACGCGCTCGGCCACAACGAAGCCCACGTAGAAGAACAGGTTCGTGGCCGGCACAAAGGGCAACACCATCATGGCCAGCGCCAGCACAGTGGCGTCCAGCTGCTGGTTGGACAGGGCGCTGGCGACCGCCGAGCCGCCTCCGCCGCCGTTGGTCGACTCGGAGCACTCCGAGGACGAAGAGGACGCCGACGAGCAGCTGCCGCAACTCCACGAGGGAGGCGAGACCAGGGAGCCGCCGTTGCTGTAGCTGCTGCAGTTGTTGTTGTTGTTGGAGAAGCGCTTGCCGTACGGCTTCCCGGACAGGGCGAGCAGCGAGGCCGGCTTGGGCGCGAAGGCACTGCAGTGACACGGGGGCGCTGCGCGGCGCCAGTTGGCCAGGCGCACCAGGCAGGAGACGAGGTGGAAGAGGCCCCCGTAGAAGGCGGCGCTCAGGAGGTTGCGCGGGTCGGCGGGGCTCTGCACCAGGGGGATGGCCTCCATGGACCAGTCGAAGCTGAGCCAGCGCGGACACAGCAGGAGCCAGAAGTTGAACGCCGGCAGGTAGAGGAAGGTGAGCGTTCGCGTGAGGAAGCTGTCGCTGTCGGCGGCCGGGTTGTCGGCCGGAGCGAAGTCGGGTGCCCGGGCGCCCATCAGGTGCAGCCGCAGGCCGACCAGCGTCACGCCCGCGAAGCACAGGTGCAGAAGGCCTTCCCACAGGCCCGGGTGCCGCTTCTGCGGAGGGAAGGAAGAGAATAGGGGATCAACTACCGTCCACGCGTTCGCCCAACGAATGGATCAGGTTTTCTTCTCAGCTGAGCCTCGAGATTTGTTGTGCTGGTGATTCGTTATAACTCAACAGGCAGCGAAAAGAAGGTGAAAGGACATGCAACAGCACGACGTTATTCATGAGGGTCTGAGAGTCTCAAGGACACTATAATGTTCTCTCTAAACCACTTGGCCGCTGGATGACACTACCATGCTAAACAGATTGCACTTCAAAGATCACAGCAATGTTAGGCATATTCCAAACTAGGTCCCGTAAAGCTCTGTTATGTGCGCCATGTGCACCCACAGCCGACGCATGATCATGATGGTAAAATGCTGGTAAAAGCGATCGCGTGCATCCGAGCATTCGATCGTAGCCGCGAGTCACCTTCGCTTACCGTATAGACAAGAGAAAGAACCGTTCACTCACACTGACGAGCAGCGAGGGCAGGTCCCTGGGGGCCACCTTGTGGTTGACGAACACGTCGTAGACGGCGCACACGGCCAGCACCGTGATGCCGTGCTCCTTGGTGAGCATGGAGCAGCCGGCCAGCGCCAGCGACGCGTACAGCGGCGCCCAGCGGCGCTCGGCGCGCAGCTCCTTGTCGCGGTACTTGCAGTACTGCACGTAGGAGAGCAGCGAGCCGAGGAAGAAGAGGCAGGCGCCCACGTCCGCCCTGCCCACGATGCCGGCCACGGCCTCGGTGTGCACGGGGTGCGAGGCGAACAGGAAGCCGGCCACCAGCGTGGGCAGCCACTGGTTGAGGAAGAGGCGCGCCGCCAGCGCCGTGAACAGGGCCGACACGAGGCCGTGCAGCAGCACGTTGAGCAGGTGGTAGCCCCGGGGCTCGTAGCCGCCCAGCAGGTAGTTCAGTCGGAAGGAGAGCACGCACAGCGGCCGGTACGACTTGTGGCTCCCGCTGTGCGTCAGCGGCGTGCCCCAGAAGTCGTTGCGGAACAGCGACGCCAGCGGAGAGCTGGGCAGCAGGTCCTGGTTGCTCCGGATGGCGCGGCTGCACCAGGACATGCAACGGGAGACCGTTAGCTCGTGCAGCGTGTACGGACACCGCTTGGAAGTATTTTACTGCGACAGCTGTTAGGCGCCCGTCCCTGGCTTTCTCGTCGTTTGGAACAGCCGCCTGCCAGTGCAGGGGTGCGTCACGTGGCCACTACGCCAGTGGTCACGTGACTAAACGTCTAAACAGCTATCGCTGAATCTCGCGTTGCATAGTCGTGACCGTCCTGTGAGTTTTTTCACCTGGACAAAAACAGACAGAACGACACTTCTCATGTGGCCCATAAAACGGTACAACTCACTAAATTCCGATGCAACTCAAGAAATGAAGCTGCAAATGCCTGCAAAGGAGGCCCTCCTACCAGAGACGCCGACCGAATGACGTGACGTAATGGTTAATGGCCCTTGCATCTGCTAGAGTGACATCGCAGGGGACTAACCCCGGAATAACTGCGACATCATGGCAAACTGACAATCAGTCAACGCCACTGGCTGGAACGCCTCCTCTGGAGAACATCTGCCGCTTCGTTCTTGAGTTGCATCCGATTATAGAACGGTACTGCCAGATATGAGAACGTAACACACCAAAATAATACCGCGGCTTGAAGCACTGCGAGTGTTTTGTTTTAAATTTTGAAGCTAATTTATTACGCCAATCATTAATCACGTCGGCTAAGGATCCAGGCCACTAAACACTTTCTGGACTGTTTACTGTTAAAGGAGTTTTGCACGAGTACGATAAGAACGTTCGCCGTCGAATGGCGCTGTAGATGAAAAATTGGGCATACCGACACCGAACGAAGCGCGAATATTGGAGGAGAGGCTGGTACAGTTTTCGTCAGAAGTACGTGAGCCACTAATCCCCTTGAGCGGCGCCGTCGTCAGACGCACTGACTGCGCAGCTACTCCACGTCCACTTGGGCACCGGTGCTCCGACCTCTGATCTTAAAGGAGAGCGTTTGGTCTCAGTATCTTCAGATTAAGCAACATGTGGCGCACGAAACAAGATCGTTGACCAGAACAAACTCTGCGAACTCCGGCTATCGCGTAGCGCCACGACCCTTCGCAGGGTGCCGAATGGCCATTTGGCGCTATCTGGCGGCCGGACAGGAAACTGGCACCGTTGTCTGTTGCTGAAACGGGCGCGCTATTCCCCCTCATTGTTCGCCAACACATTTCGCATAAAAATAAACGAAGATAAAACTGTTGTAGGATGTGCTAGGAGCAGATCGAAACACAATAATGAGCTGAGTGCACATCGAGCAAGAAAGAGTTGCGGCGGTACTGCGGTGTTTCCAGGCCAGGCAGAGCTGCCAAGACGCAAGTGTTTTCTGCAAGAACCGTAACGCAGCAATTGCCTGTTTGGCTAAAGTTGTAAGCTTTCAGTGTTTCCGTATTCTGGTTGTCTCGGGTTTACAGCGAGACGAAGCCCGACGTTCCAGCCGCCGGAGCTACGGTGTGTAGACAGAATGAGCGACAGACTTGTTCCTCGCCTCTGCTCGCGAAGAAACATCGAAAGCGTCCGCTGTCTGACGTCGCACCCGAACACACACAAAAAAGGCGCGTAGTAGTAAAAAAGAAAACCTCCTGCAATTACAGAACGATAAAAACTGAGCCCGAGTTATCGCTCTCCACACCAGTGGATTCCTCATCGCCCGCATCGACAGGCACAGGCAACAAAGCGAACTAAGGACAGCACAAGAGCAATAACCCTCGTATTTATCGCCTCTTCAACAAGGCATCGGACAAGATCCCTTACTGAGAAGCAACGCATTGAAGCTGGCCTTCGCGAGAAGCAGTTGAGCACAAAAGCATGCAACTACAGGCGCAAAGATAACGGGAATAAAGCAAGCAAGCAAGAAAGAACAGCGACATAAAAGACAGCAAGGGGGAAATACGGGAAGGGTTACGGCTTGACAGGGCAGGATGGTAGCAGGAAAGTGGAGGAGGAAAAGAAGAAATCGAGGAACGGTAGAGGAGGTTCTGCTGCCCGCTTAACTCGCGAAAAGGAGCCGTGGCGGCGTCTTCGAAGGCGGAACGATAAATCAGCCCAGGCTAAAGCAACACTCCCTCTCTTACGGCCAACTCGCTCGCGGCGTCGACACAGGAGCCGACCGTTAGACGCGATCGGCGAGGCAACAGCGGCCGGCTGCCAGCGGTCTCGCACCGCCGCCACCGCAGCTTCATAAATTAGCCGCAAGAGGGCAAGATCGCCGGGCGCCCGACGGCGGCTCGACAAGCCGGAACCGCACGCGGCAAAGGTCCAAAACGCAGCCGCCGAATGCGCGCGCGAGTGAAACAGGAAAGGGCGGCAGGGGGGAGGAAATAAACAAGTAGCAAATCTCATTAGGAGCAATCGCTTGGCTTAAGCTCGCCGTCCACTCTTTGCGGCGGACGGCTCAATACCGGTAGCACAGCGGCGAAGCTGGGATGATGCCGCACCCCGTTCGCGCTCGTTTGGCGGCGGCACAGTCGAGGAAAGGAAGGAGGCGAAGGAGGAGGCGAGCGGATAAAGAATGAACGCGTCGACAGGCCCCCCGAGCGCGCGAGCTCACCGAAAGCACACACACGCACGCACGCACACCTATAGCCATCCGTTGAGCACGTAACGCGTGGCGGTGCTATATATATGGCTTCGTTCGACAAATAGGTTTATCTAACCATGCAGCTTGGGAAGCCGAAGAATAAGAACACGCCTGGGTGGAGAAGCGAGATCGCAGCTGGCAGGGCGAGAAAAAAAAAAGACAGAAAGAAATGAAAAGAAACGTGTGATGAGGGCACGTTGCGCTGCTGTCTGTTCTTCCTTCTCTTTCTTTCTTCTTCTCTCCCTCTGCTTTTAATTTTCTTGCTCTCTTACTCCATTCCCCGAATCACTACCCCTGTTATCCTTCAATGTCCCAGTTTGGTTCCGCTGGCCATGTTGCTTCCCTTTTATTTGCGTTACCGCGCGTTCTTTCTCCGGTTCTGTTCTAGTCTATTCTCTTCCCCTCCTTCCCTCCCCCCTCTCTTTCCTGTTCTCTCCTTTGTTCGAGAGAGTGCGCGCCTCGCGGCGAAGACGGAGCCCGCGAAGCCAGCCACCTTTGAAGTTCTCCGGTTTCGGTAGCCACCTCGTCGGGTGGCCGTGGCTCTGTGGCGGCGGTGGCCGGCCGGTCAGCCCGTGATGGATGCGTTTGGCCGAGCAGTAGCGGCGAATTAGGAGCACGCCGAGTGGAGGGCGCCAGAGAAAAGTGTGTGTGTGTGTGTGTGTGTGTGTGGGGGGGGGGGGGGTAGATCTCCTTTGAGAAGAAGAGCGACTATACTGCCTCTGCTGCTCTGATCTCTTTCGGCGAAACACCCGAGGCGCCTGCTCCCTTTCGTTCCTTTTGTCTCATTTCTTTTTTCTTTTTGCTTCGCTAGGTTCACTGGTGCAGTGCGCCTCTCGTTGGGGTTCATGCGTCGTCCTGCGTGAGCGATGCGTGTGTACACGTTGCAAAATATCCCGACCATGGATGGAATTTGTGTGGTTTAAGTAACGTCTCATTTTTTTTTCGTGTGAAAAAAGGAGAGAAAAACATTAAACAATAAAAAAAGTCAGAATCAACCAACTTTCCGACTTCCCGCCGCTGTGAGCAGGTGCAAGGAACCCGTTCAGTTCAAATTATTTCAAGAAAATTTCGAGACACCATGGTGCTCCGTTTGTTCGATTTCTATACAGTGCCAAATCATTTCCCTTCTTCTGCTTACTCATGTTTGAAGGAAATCACCACGAACTATATATCACGTAATTCGTATCTGCGAGAAAACAAGAGCGCTTTGGTGACAGCGAACGTTTGCATAGCCTGCGCAGCCTGTTGCACGAAACCTGGATGCGAGGAAGCCGTTAGCCCTAATCACAAGTGAGTTTCGTTGCAAAGTCGTGTGATTAACTCTTCAGCCAGGCTTAGGAAACAATTAACGAACACTTAAGTGTTCTGACGACAACAAGCACCACGGGCGCGATATAGAACGCTGTATAAATATTTGCGCCCTTGAAGGTGTTTGACGTGTCCAAGCACGCACACCTACATCTACAAAAATGGATGCAAGGCCGGATGAAACACCCATGTGCTCCGTATTTGCCCCAGAAACGCTGACTTCCTTCATGTCTATTTGCCTCAAGTATCCCAGCCGCCATTAGAACCAGCGCCACTTTTTTGTTGAGCTAGAATAATACAATTCTACAATTACGACGACAAAAATGTGGAAAAACACTTAGATGTTCGTTCGTTTGTTTGTTTTTAAACGGAACACCCTCAACTACAGAACTGAGTTCAAAAGGTCGTTTTAAAGTTCGTAATCAACTTTGAAACGTAAAACCCTTCGTTTTGCAGTGTATATAGATGCCAGCGTTCATGGAAAAATGCTCGCGCATGATCATCTAGCACCGCTTACAATCCCTTGTAGAACAGAAGACTGAAAATCGGTTCTTGAGGGAAGGAAATGGCGCAGTAATTGTCTCACATATTGCCGGACGTCTGAACCGCGCCGTAAGGGAAGGGATAAAGGAGGGAGTGAAAGAACAAAGGAAGGAAGAGGTGCCGTAGTGGAGGGCTCCGGAATAATTTCGACCACCCGGGGATCTTTAACGTGCACTGACATCGCACAGCACACGGGCGCATTTTCCGTTGCGCCTCCATCGAAACGCGGCCGCCGCGGCCGAGTTCGAACCCGTGAACTCCGGCTCAGTAGCGGAGCGCCCAAACCACAGAGCCATTTTCAGGCGAATGCGACGTGCTCGCGAAGCCGTTTGTCTCCCCCGAAACAATGAACGCATGCGCTCAGTGACCGCGTGCGAATGTGAAAGCACTTCTTCACCTCAAGAGGCGTTCTTCACTGCGATACATGAGACTGCCACGTCGGCGAGACGTTTACAAATGGAGCTCGGACGAAGCCGCACGCCGGGAGAGGAGACGAACGGCTTTCATCCGTTCCTTATCGCCAGACCCGTTTCCTCCCTGGGCTCCCTCTCAGGAGAACCTCGGTCGAATGCGAGAGAAAATGGTGTGAAACAAGCACTCGTGGCACGACGTGAGTAAAATTTCTCGGAGGTGCCCCGTGATGTCAGCGTCAGATGTGTCCACGACCATGTCGTCTTTCGCCGCTACGAATTCCGCCGTAATGCGAAACTGCACTCGCGTCGCCTTGAGTTAGCTTTGTCAAGACAACATACATACAGCGCTGTCTGCAAGTTCAGCGATATTGAGAGTGTAAAGAGAATATAATAGTGAGAATATAAGATGATACTGAGAATACAACTGAAGGGAAAGAAAGAAGTGAGGTAACGAACGTTCTTTGCAAAAGTCTCATATAGTCCTCCGAATTCCTGAAAGTTTCCCTAGAAATTTTAAGCAGCGGGTATTCCAGGGCCCTGAAGTGAGCACATTGGCGCGGAAAAGTCTCGACAATGACGACACACATCTATACCTCTGGATAAGGTCAAGCCGATGACCCATTCATTTACCATCCGCACCGGAGTCTAACCAACCTCGCCTACATACAGACTTGGACTCCAACGCCAAGCCCCTAGAAAGTGTTTGGTGTTTGACCCTATAGGCAACTGAGCTGACCTATTCTTCTACCATCGGCACCATAGTACAACCAGCCTCTCCTATATATAGTATTGGACTCCAACGCCAAAACCGTAGAAAGTGTTTGGTGTTTGACCCTAGGTCACTGAGCCTAACAGTTTGTCTAATCGCGGTGTTGACGGTAAGACAGTGTCTATGCATTGTTGATTCAGCAGCATGGTGCTAGTCTCCAATGTTACTGAGAAAGCCGTTCGCACAACGGGAGAGCATATAACGAAACATAGAGAGATTAAATGTGCTGTAAACTTAGGCTGTGAAATGACTAAAACGAACATGGACAACAACTGAGAGGATGATCATGTCCTCAGAATACGCATTCAATTATTCAAAAAAAAAAATTTGCGCGTTTTGTACATTCATCACCTGGCCAATTACGTCTAGCATAAAGAGTATTTGAAAGATTCGATCACAAAAAAAGCAGGCAAAAAATCTGCTAAAGAGTACAAAAGCGGTTCCCAGTTATCGGGTGCCAAAGCCACGTAACTCCGCGATGCTCGGAAAGAATCGACTCAACAATTGAGAAACAGGGAGAGAAAGACAGGGAGTGCCCCGAACGCGGGAGAGAAGGAGGTTAAAGAAATTAATTGTTCCCGATCCCGCAGGGGCCGCAAGCGGCGCGGTCGATTGGGGAAACAGAGTCCTTGTGCGTAAACCAAGGCACGCGATTCTCCCCTTTCATTTTGTCCCATACGCGGTTCCCACGCGCTATGCGTGCAGCCGATACGGCACGTGACCTGTCCATCACGCACGCTCTCTGCGGCCTCCTCATCGCACGGCAGCGAGACAAGCATGCCCCGATCCTCTCTCGCGGCCCTTCATTTGTAACAGCACAACTCGGTCCGAGCTCACGCCAAGCCAGAGCATGCACGCACTCTCGATGACCCGCGCGCATTCTGTGCGCCGACGAGTTTTCTCACACGCTGTCGCCGCGGCGAGACTGATTTTGAGCTGCACGCGTACACAAAGGCATGACGCACAGGAGAGGAGAAGCGAGATGATGGGGGGGATGAAAGGAGGGTGCATGGACGCAGTTACATACGGGTCTTTATATGCATGACGCTATAGCGCGGAGACACGCCGGATGACACGCTCCTGCTGTCGCGTGATTTGTTTCGTTCCAGCGACCGCCATCGTCGCTAGGCCGATTGTCACACACGCTCTGAGCGAGGCACTACGTGACTGGAGAGATGAACGCGCTTTGCCTTCGCGTTTCCCGAAGTTGGGTGGTCTAGAAGGTCGTGCCAGCGTCGCAACGGCGATAGGTGCTTCGCGTGTCGAATCACAAGCGCCAGCGAGACGGTTGCAATGGTCCTTTTTTTTTTCTCTCTCTCTCTCACTCACACACACTTTGTTTTCCTGCTTGTGACGTATTCGATGGCGAATAGTGTGGCGCAGTGTTGGTGCAATGCGATTAATTAAAACCCGCACCGTTGTGTTTCTCCTGTCGGTGACCTCATGTCTGTGAGTCGGCAATAAATAAACAAATAGACAACAAACAAAATAATTAATTCATTCATTTAACTTATTCATTAGTCAATCGATCAACAGATCAACAAACAGCAGCGGCTGAGTATCGACGGAGGTTGGCTGCTGAGCCCAAGGTCCAGGGTTCGATATCGGTTATAGTGAGTGCATTTCCACGGGGGCGAAATAGAAAAGACGCCCGTGTACTGGGGTTTTAAGTGCAAAGTAAAGAAGCCCACGCGGTCGAAATTAACTCTGAGCCCTCCCTTACGGCGTCTCTGATAGCCCCACAGTAATGGTTAGGCAAGTAAACATCAGTGTACCAATTACACGGTTTCTTACAACTACAACCAACTTTGAGCGCAGCACGTTTTTCCATGTCTCAAGTATCGCCTTCAGAAGCCGCTTTCAATTCTTTCCTGTGTTCTTTTTTTCTCCTTTTTTTGTTATTTCTCGAGCATTACGCCTGAACCAAGTCTTCAAAAGCCACGACGCCCGTTCGTAATGGTATGCAACCCCGGGCATATTGTTTTTGTTGTTGTTGTTGTTTACGTCTGCAGCTCGCTGGTTCCACTCTGCCGTCTCAAAGCCACCTTCTCGGTGGGACAAGAAAGCGCCCTCGTCTTGAGAGCGTCGCTTTCCGACCGCTCTAGAAGAGTCTGGATCCTCCACCCCGGCAAGAGTGCTCGACGACCGTGCCTTCTCGGCTGACCATTCTTCCATCCCCCCCCCCCCCCCCGCGCTTCGGTCAGGACTGTTATTCCACGCAGACGCGTGTTTTCCGCACTGCCGGAGGGTAAAAAAAATATAATAATGAAAAGCGTAGACACGCACGCGCACGCAAGAAACGAGACGAAAGATTCCAGTGCACGAGAAAAGGCAAATAAACAAAAAAGAATGCAAACAAAAACCAAAAGATCTCCCAGTGCAGCGCGCAAACATCCGAGGTATGGACACCGGAAAGAGAATCAACAAAGAAGCAAGACAAAAGAAGAAAAAAACAACCGGAGATGTGAGCAAACCATGCAGCACTGGCGGCGGATTCGAGTTCCTGCAGGCACGCGAACCGCTGGTGTAGCCACGACGGAATCACAACTGGTCTCCTTTTCTTTCTTGAAAGTTCTTTTGTTGGTTTCTTTTTTCGTTTCTGTGGGTGTTTCCTTCTTTGGCGGTTGTACAAGAATGGGACCCAGAATGAAAGAGGCAGACAAAAAAAAAAGTAAGTAAATTCACTAGCACCGCTTCTCGGCGGACGCGCGAGGGATGAAGAGTGGCCGCAGTCGGCCCCGGCTGGCGCTGATGCGGCGAGCCCGGGCGTGCATTCCATCGGCGCGGGGGTTATTACGGTTGGCGCTCGCACAATGAAAGCGTCGTCCGGCCGCCGCCAGATCGCCCTCGCGCTCTTCTTTCTCACCGGCACCCAGAGTTGTGCCTCCCAGCTTTCTTCTCTTCCAGCCGCCTCGTCGGGGAAGGCACGCTGATGTTGCTCCTTTTGTCGCCAGGGGCGCTGCCTGCCGCCCGGCTCGGCTCTCATCGGTGTGCTCTAAAGGAGAGCACCGAGGGACGTGTAATTTTTTTCTTTTCCGTTTTCTTTGTTTCCTTCAGCTTGTGCGCTGTTCTATTCTCCATTTTTCAAATTTTCCATCCCTTACGGCGCGGTTCAGGTGTCCAACGATATATGAGACAGATACTGCGCCATTTCCTTTCCCCCCCAAAAACCAATTATTATTATTAAAAATTGAAAATTGGTTTCGAGCAACAGAAATGACGCAGTAACGGTCTCACATAGCTCGGTGGACACCCGAACCGCGTCGTAAGGGAATGGATAAAGGAGGGAGTGAAAGAAGAAAGGAAGGAAGAGGTGCTATAGTGGAGGTGTCCGGCAATTTTTTTCGACCACTTGGGGACCTTTAACGTGTACTGACATCGCACGGCACACCGGCGCCTTAGCTTTTCGCCTCCATCGAAACGCGGCCGCCGCGGTCGGATTCTAACCCGGGTACTCCGGCTCAGTAGACGAAACTCTTAACCACTGAGCCACCGCGGCGGGTGCCAAATTTCGGATTTTGCACATTTTTTTATCTCTCCATAATTTCTCTCTGTCTCTCTCTGTTCCATCTCCTTGCAGGAAGGCTTAGTGACGCTTCGGATCATTTTCCTTTTTAAGTCCGTCTTGTAATCACATCAAATAGAATAATGTACAGCTTATAATGTACAGCTTAACAGAGATACACGGCCGACTGGCGAAAGCAGGTTTCTTCCTGCATTTACGGCATATTGGAGCTTCCCGCTGCCACTCGTATTTTCAAGAACCACCCGTCGTGGCACACCAGTCATTCGGCGAAGCACAGCGCTGTGCCACTGCCAGGCTTATGGAGGTGGGAGGTTCGAAACCAGGATCCTGACGTGAGGTTTCCAAAGGTTTTAATCAGGATAACGCTTCGTTTGAATCGCGGCTCTCTAAACAGATCTGTTGCGAAACTCCCCGCGGCCTCCATATAAATGAAAACGCACTTTTCTTAAAATTACCTAGATAGGAAAGTGGCGCCACCGTCTATGGGAGTTTTCCTTGAAGAGCAAGCATTGCATACACCGTTGGAAAGAAGGGAAGAGGTTTCCTACTTGGCTTGGCTAATGTCGGGACGAAAACGTGGATGCTGCAGCGGAATCGTGATTGCGCCGCAATCGTAATAATTGGCTTTTTGGGAAAGGAAATGGCGCAGTGTCTGTCTCATATATCGTTGGACACCTGAACTGCGCCGTAAGGAAAGGGATAAGGAAGGGAGTGAAAAAAGAAAGGAAGAAGGAGGGGCCGTAGTGGAGGGCTCCGGAATAATTTCGACCACCTGGGGATCTTTAACGTGCACTGACATCGCACAGCACACGGGCGCATTGGCGTTTTTCCTCCATAAAAACGCAGCCGCCGCGGTCGCCGCGCCGCAATCGTATAGCCGCGATTCTTTACAGTCTGTGCAGATTAAACTATTTTAATATAGCGTTTTTTTTAGTTCTTTAACAAGTTTAGCGTAAGTGAATTATTCGGCTTTAGGCTAGTATGGAAATTAGCAGAGATTTTCTTTGAGGTTTTCCTCGAGAAAAGTCATATATTACAATTGAATCCACGTTTTCGGACCAACATCAGTCAAGGAAAATACGAAACGGCGTTTTCCCGGAATTCCCGCAGTGGATGAAGTTCCGCACGGCAACTTTTTCCGCTAGGCATATACGAGAAACTCCATGGCTGAAAATATAGGGCATCAATAGTTGCGCACAAATAGAAATAGCAGCTTGTCGCGCCATCTGTCGGCAGTTAAATGACTTACTAAGGCACGCTCAAAACACGGACTGACGTCTATGCATTCTCGTAAATAGCGAGCTCCACAACCACCAGGCGGAGCCTCTGTTTGTTATCCCAAACTTGGCCACGAGATAGGCCTAGATTTCGTATCGAAGTGTCAGAACTGCTGCGGCATAGTGTTTTCGTCATAACCTTACCTTAGACTTTCCGACTGTCTGACGGTTTAATCGCGCAGGCGTTGCGCCATGCACTGTTGTGTGTGACAGCAAATCAAGACTATCATTACACACTTAACGCTCCGAAGCCGTTGCAGACTTGTACCTGCACCGTCACGTAATAAATGTATACTACTAGTCGAGCGCACACGCGCAAGGACTGACCAATCCACCGCATGTATCAACCGCCCAGCTTTTGCGTAATTTATGTGTACACACAGGAGGGTCACGACAGGGCAGCCCCGAGTGAGACCTAACATTAGCTGCGCTAACTAAACCACTCGTGCCAATTATGTATAATATCGGAGACGTGCGAAGCGGCGGCTGATGTCGACCTCTTCGCGACGAATTACGGAACGGAAGACAAGTTTTTGCTGGTGGACGCATTAAGAATACATGGCTTTTGACTCTTTCTTGTACCTTAAGTTTGTGTTTAAATCTTATTTTTCCCCTTCCTTTTCGCGGCACACTTTATGCGGCGATTTCTTTAGGTTCCTCTTCTAGGAACCCAGAGACAATTAAGTAGCCCTTCGACGAAGAAAATGCTAAAAATAAAAAAGATAAAATGGTGCCCCTCTCGCTAGATCAACCTTGTTCGCGTGATAGAAGCAATCACAAAAGAGCGCCCGAAATAGATGTGCCCCTGTCAGGTTATTATTCAAAAGCGTCACGATGCCGCGAAGCGAAGAAATAAAATAAGGGAGAAAAAATAATAAAAAAGGGCCACCCGAGGAAACGTCGAGAGCCCCTCGCCATTTTTTCCCCCGAGTTCAGGGCGAAAATAATTGCGCCTAATTGCGAGCGATCACGTTTGATGAATATGCATACCTGCGGTGACACCGGAGACGGCCAGCAATATCAAGTGTGTAGTAAATGCGCAAAAGGCAGCCGAAAATAGCGCCGAGACGCTGCGATTGTCTGTCAGCGGATCGATCCCTTATACTGCGCGAGACGTTTCTAATCGATGCTGCGTGTAGACGGTGACCGGGGCTCTCAGGGCGAGCCCCTTGGGGGCAGTCTGCAACGCCCAGTAGTCTGCGGGCACGTATGTTGCGAAGAAGAAGGGTTGTTCATCTCCAACGTAGAAGTGGCGCAGATAACGATAATCACCACAGGGTGGAAAATATAAGACAGCACTGGCGCTGACGTGCTATCGTCTTTCAGGTCAGAAATCTGATTAACCCTTTACTGTCCAGCGTCGCGAATTCGCGACACCGTTTGCACGACGTGCACTGATCACTAAATGGAGGTTGTACACAAAGTTTGATGTTAACGTGTTATCAGTAAGTAGCCATGGCGCTTTCGATCATGTCAAAGTGTAGGGCGTCACTGCGCGCAAGCTGTGTGAAGAAAAAGGAGGCGGCGTCCAACATCTCGTCTTTTTTTTTTTTCTGAAAAATGTTACGGGGAAAACAGGAAGACGTTAGTTGGTTCGAGGCTTTCAATCTGGTGTTTCACTCAACTCAGACTAGCTGCATAAAATGGACCAACTGCTGATAGTTGGTAATTCGCGACATGCCGATTCCTCAAGTTTTAGCGGTGCTAACAAAATTGCGATATTGGCTTTTTAATGCGGGCGTTGGCTAACACGGAAGAGAAGATTTTTTTCTTGCTTACTTTCTTAAGGCGCTTATTTTCCATTTACGGTTAGCGTTTACGGCGTGCCCATTGCGTTCCCTACGGTGTGTATACTGTGTCCTGAAGATCCGTTTTGTTGTGCATTATGCCGTGAACTCTAGCGCGATTTCCTCACCTATATTACAGAGAGTAGCTGCTGCGTCGCTGTCAGGCACCAACCTTTCTCTTTTTTTTGCATTTCTGCACTCTTGCATTTCGTCGCTATCAAAGTTGGGTCTCGATCCGCGACGAGGGGCTCAGCGGCGCTGCAGTTGTTTCGTCAAGCAAACACAAGATGGCGCCACGCAAGCGGGCGGAAACCAGAACGGTCCGTAGGAAAACGCGAGCGAAACCCAGTTTTGCGGCAGAATACACGCTTTGCACTCGCAACAAGTGAATAAGAAAAAAAAAGGTAATGCCAGTTGCATGGACAAGCCGTTTAGCGAAGAGCAGACAATTCACAAATTTATGACGCGAGCGCAAAACCTCGTTGCAGTGCGACAAAAACTTTTCCTCGCTGTTCTTTTTTCTCCGACAGTTTTTCGTCCCCTATAAATCATAGTAGATTCATTCGTCACCGACGAGGCAGCAGGCACTTTTAAGATGCGAACTCGCTCTCCCTTTGAACGGAAACAAAAGTGCACGAAGCAGAGAGAAACTGAAGACCACGATGACGATATCTGGAAATGTCGGACGAAACAGTCTCTCGGCCAACATTACGACGCACGGCGGAACGCACCGATTCACTTTCTCGGAACGCCTGGAGCCGCTCTGCTAAATAAATTAATGGCCCCAACCCGCAGGCGGACGCTTTATACTAGTGCCGCGCGGACAGAACTCGGGACCCCGTTCTCCGCCGTCGCCGCAGCCTGCTTCGTATAAATATATCAAACACACTCCCGCGCTGGTAGCAGGAATGAGGGCCGCCTTAAAGGATTTAAAATAAAGGCGGCCACAATTGTCCGCGGCATTGTCGCGATCGTTCATCATTTCGCGACTCTTTCTGTCGGGCGAACTCCCGTTTCGAACGCTTTAAGAACGGAAGCGACACGAAAAAAGCAGCGAGCGAAGTAAAAGCGCAAGTTTTTTGCTGTGTCCCGCGGCGAAATTCGCGCGAAGCCCCGTCTTTCCCTGGGCCGTTTTTATTAACGATTCTCTTTTCTCTCTCTCGCTCTTTCAGCGTAGAGCTGTGCAGGAAAATAGTAGAAAAGAAAGATATCGAAACGATTTAAGACACCGTTAGGAAGGACGGAACGTCCAGCCCGTTAAAAATTAAAGAGGCATCGATGGCAAATAAGTTTCTCCCTGTACTTCCACCTTTTTGTTGGTTGCTTAGGCTTTATCGAACTTTCTTAAGTACCCCACACTTAGACCAAAGACAGCCTGCTCTCGACGTCTTTCAACTTCTTCTTATTTATTCTTTTTTTTTTTGCGTGTACTCCAATGCGCCGTTTCGAAACGGAAGAAGCGAAATCTTTCAGATGAGTCAGCCGTTTGATCAAGGCCTGGGAAGAAAAGTTCTGGTTATCGAACATCGCTGAGGACGAAAGAACGAGAACTTTGATGCAACAACAAGTGGGACCGATCCCACTATGTCAAGCGCCGAAAGGCATATGCAGCAAATGTAGGAGAGACACTTATGTGTGTCAGTGTACTAAACTAGAGAGAACATATATAACCCGGACACTGGTTATAGTCATGCTAACACTTAATAATATACCCTGGATAAAATGGTATATGAGGGAACGTTTAGTTGAACTTTCTAAATTATTTCCGTCCACTGAGACTTACCTTCTATAACACGCGCGGCGACAGCACAATGCACCATGTTATCAAAATTCTGCGTACTGAGGACAGAATTCGAATAGTGTTACGCCTGAACGAATGCACTAGTTTTTGTCACCGGCTCGTATTAGTGTTAACAGCGTGCGATAGCCAGCGTGTAGCGTAACGAGCGGTCTAGAGATAATGAAGAAAGATTTAAAGAAAGATTGTTATGTACACACTCTGACACGGGAAACATTACCGTGCTTACTTTGTAATTTTTTAATTATTTGAGTAAAGAAACGCAGACATCTCCAATTTTGAGGCATCAGCATGATAGCATAATAAAAAAAAAGAAAAGCGGTTAAGAAATAGCAGTTTCTCCGAGTTTTCCGAGAAAAGTACATCAATCGTCGCGAGTACATCGCCCACAGAACAAGATGACAATACGACACGAAAAAAAAACATACAAAGAAGCGCAGAAACACTGCTGGCAGTGAGAGAAACCGAAGCTGACCTTTCACTATCAGCAGCTGGAAGCAGCTACTGATGAGATTGGGGCCGGTGCTGAGTTTTTCTCGAAAGAGGGAGAGATTGATTCACCACATGGTACTAAGCAGAAAGGACAGTATTAAAGATAGCACGAAAAAAGAACAAAAACAATGAAAATAAATGTGCCGTCTATACATATATGCGTGCTTCGCGTGAGTTTCAATCAAGCGAGGAGGCCTCGTATAATGGCGAGCAGGGAACGGAACCCGATGCGCCGTCATCACAAGGAATATACGAGAACGATGCTCCGTATAATCGCCTCGGGTCACGGAAACGAACCGAAGAGTAAATAATCGGCCGCGCACCTAACCCTGGCACCGAACAGAGACACACAAAAGGTAGAAAACAAAGAAGTCGTCTGACAGGGACAACAACACGATAAAGAACACGGCTGCGGCGACAGACACCGCGGTAATCTCAAGAATCCCGAAGCATAATAAGCAGGAAAATGAAGACGTCACACACACACACACACACACACACACACACACACACACACACACACACACACACACACACACACACACACACACACACACACACACACACACACACACACACACACATATATATATATATATATATATATATATATATATATATATATATATATATATATATATATATTAAACCGTTAAAGCGGAAGCGGCAGGAAAGCGGAAGGAATGGGCGACCGGAAAGAGGCGAAGTGAAAGCAGTTGGTCAGCGGAAATGCTGCCGGTCATCGTATATAGAGTGAGCGGGAAGTAGCCACGCTCGCCTGGGCTGCGCGCACGGCGCAATACAAGAGGCGATTCCGGCCGGCCAAGCGCCTATCACCCCTTTCTCTCTCTGCCCTCCTCCCTCCCCTTCACATTCCATATACGCTGGCCACGACAACGCATCTACGGTGCATGTATATCCAAGCCGAAAGGACCTGGGCTTCGAGCAAATGGAGAAATAGGTGGTCGAAAATAAATGCTCGCCCATGTAATAACCCCGTCCCTTTTTCCCTGGCCTCCCTAAACCCTCCCTTCCTTTCTGCTGGCTAACTTTAACCTCCACCTTTGAGAGCACACAAGAATAGCAATCGGAATGCTAAAGCGTGCGATAGCCAGCGTGTAATGTAACGAGCGGTCTTGAGACATGGAATAAAGAGGCGTATACCGCGGTTTACCGGACCCCTCCTGCGCACACGCAATGGCATGAGTGGGGACAAGCGGGGCCACCGCGCATGCGCAGTCGGAGTCCGGTAAACCGGTATACGTCTCTCCACTAATACGTCTCTGCAGTATGCTACAAAACGTCGGCGTTGCTTCTGAATCTGTTGAGGCGCTGTACACGCTGTGCTAAAAAAAAAGCATACAGGAAGGGAAAACATGCATAAGGAGTCGGCCAGGCCTTGATCAGCTGGACCCCTAGAAAAGTACGTACGGGCATATGTGTCTGAAACGCAAAATCGATGTCGTGTTACCCACAGGCGCTTATACATGCACCGTGCACAGTATATAATCAATCACGTGGGCATGCACTGTATATTATACGTATACGATGAGAGGGTCTCTTGTGCAGCTGCGTCTATGTCCTTCGCGTTGATGGCGGGGCCATCTACGCGATTCCGTATAGGTGCACGTGCTCGGCGAGTAAGTGCATTTGTGTGTTTGCATGCCGTCGTGCGAGAAAACAGCAGGATATTATAATATAGTCTGGCCGCGTTTGAGTGGCTGGTTACCCGATCCGGCCGGAAGCTCGTCGTCATTAAGCCGTGGTTATAACGCGCGCCTATGCATTTGGTGGAAGCGGTCTGTTTACACTTGCTACCCGTACACGCATGTGCTCGAGAAAAATGTACAGTGCTTCCATCCCGCTATTGTGAGAGTTCGCGAATGCAGGTTTGCGCCGCAAACTTCGGATTTACCTTTTCACTTTCTTACTTTTTTTCTCTCTCTCAGAAGCGGCAGCTGCCCAAGGTGCACTGACTTGAGCAGATATCTGGGCGTAACATGAAGCGTAACCGGCTGGGGGAGTGGAGTTCCTACCTTCTCTTCTCATTTCTGCCACATTTGCCGATTTTTCATATTTCTTTTCGCTTCCCTGATTCACTCGATCGCTTTCTCTCTCCCTCTTCTGCGCGTGTCTTCACTGCAGAGGCGGCTTCATGGAGCTGCCTGCATTTTTCGAGCATTATTCTCACGAAACGCTACCCCTTACTCATCAATACTATGACAAACACTAAGCTGTGATATATAGAAACGCTTTAGTATTTATAGGTTTCGCAACAGCACCACGCCAAGAATACGGCAATAAATAATAATAATAATAATAATAATAATAATAATAATAATAATAATAATAATAATAATAATAATAATAATAAACTAAGGAACGAAGCCTCAAGAGGCCGCTTCCTATACGTTTCCAGCTCCTCGTATCCATCCGAAAACCTTGGCTGCAGTCCGATGCTTTCTGGCGGACGTTGTCATTCATATTCACCAAACCAACGCCAAATGGCCACTTCCAAAGGTGGAACTCGCCAAGGAAAACGCGCGTTTTTTTTTTTCTGCATATAAAAACAAGCGAAGCACTGAAAATATGGAAAGGTACCCCCACTGAGCGCATGTCACTAAACGTCCCGAGCGGATACAACAGCGCATATATACATAGAAAAATTTCCGCCCACAATTAACACCGAGAAAGCGGCAAGCACTGTTTCTTAGCAGGGTTTTCCAAGTCCCTTCCCCTCACGGCGTCATCCGCGCAGCAGTCTCCGGTCCGATGATACGGTGTTTAACTCGGGCGAAATTACCCACAGCAGCGTTCGCCTGCAGGGTCAAGCGCTATAGGGCACACTTCGATGCAGAGGTCTGAAACGGATACGGCAAACAACTGGGTAAGGAACCCACTGAAAGCGCAAGAAAGGACGCGTTCAGCTGTGAGGGAGCGGAGAAGACGTGGCGTGGGGTAAAGCAGTCCCGAAAGGTCCGGACCCGAAGCCCCATCGGAGCCAGTTGGATCGAGCGCGAGGGCACGAGAAGTGGCCGACACATTGGCCCCATCGAGAATAAGAAGGGAAAAAAAAAGCGATGAGGATGAAGAAAGTAAGAAGTACAGCGAGAGATAAACGCCAATTTATTAGTGCGGCAACGGGGACGCGAGGGGCCGTTCTATAATGACAATAATTGCTACCCTGGGCTCCCCCCGACCCAACGCGCCGTTGCAACGCGTATCGTCATCGCACTGCCTCTGCACGACGCGAGCGCGCGTTGCGGCGTCAGAGCGCATACGCGCATTCCCACCAAACCAAGGACGCCCTCAATTCATTCCGAGTCGTGACCGCTCGGCGCTCCCATGTGAAATCTCCGACCGATCGACGTAGTTCACGACCCCTTCTTCCCTCCCACCCGACCGGCTTGGGGCAGGGTGGTGCTGCTCGAGTCAGCGCCTGGAGTGCGGCTGCCTGCCTTTGCCTGTGCATTGCATTGCCTTTGCATTGCCTTTGCCCTGCCTCTGCCCTGCATTGGCTTTGCCCTGCCTTGCTTTGCCTTTACCTTGCATTGCCATTTTTCTTTGTCTTGCTTTTGCCTTGCATTTACCTTTGCCTTGCCTTTGTCTTGCGTTTGCCTTGCACTTGAATTTGCCTTCGCATTTGCCTAATCCTTTACTTATTGCTTTTCCTATTCCTTTGCCTTGTCTTGCCGTGCCTTTGCCTTGTATTTTCTTTATCTTTGCCTTTGTCTGTGCCTGCGCGGTGCGTGGCCGCGCATGGCACTGGCTCTCGTAGTTGTAGTATACATCGTGGAAAGGTGATGACGATGACAATATTGGAAGTGAGGGTCGTGTCATCATGTGTTCACGGAGGTGTACCTTTGGCAAGTTTGCAACGAAGGCAGTGCTGAGCAGGTGCTCAGCAACGTTTCAAGTATCAACGGAGAACGCTTTCTCGAACATTCTTAGAAGATTGCAGAAAACAATAAAATAAGAGTAAGTAAAACAATTCTGGTCCTGATTTCTGGGCACAGACATTTCAAGTGGCTGTTGTCATTGGTACACGCTGCTGTAACAACCCAGAGAAATGTGAAAGCAGGAGCAGGAGTGTAACAAACGAGCGAGCCGAGTGTGGAAACATAATGGCCGCAATATTCACTCACTCTCGCTACTTCTTAACAACCCAGCACCCGATCCATGACTACAAAGGGCCGACTGCAGTATTCCAAGCAAGCGATCAATCTTACTGGGACCACTGGCTAAACTTTTCCGTAAAGCCCCCAGCCCCCAGCCCCCAGCCCGTCAACTAGCACTATATAGCCTTGTTTTCAATCCCGGCATTCTTAGCGTAGGCAGACTTTCTTGCCTAACTTAACCCCGCCGCTTTCAAGGCCCGGTCCACGTAGTTCTCTGACACCCTATTTAGCTTCGAACCACGAAACTGGCAGATATAAGGGGGGGGGGGGGGGGGGGGGGGGGGGGGAAGCAGCCTATTTGCTTGAGCGGCGATAGCCGTCTATCGCGCGCGTGCACTGTTCGGCCGTTTTCGGCGAGCCTGCGGATGAGCGTGCAGCCATTACTATTACCCGAGACGGTCGTTATACCCGTTATTATTTATATTCCTCGAGCACCGCGTGTACCGTCATTAACAGAACGCTGCGGCGCACGGGCCCGAAAAAAAAAAGCATCCGAGCGAGAAATCATCATCATCATCATCTGCCTCTTCTTCAATAGCGACGGCAGCGCCAGCAACGAATGCATCAACAAAATGGCGTCGGCGCGGCGCGGACCTTGTCCAATTAAACGCGACCTCTCCGATCACGACTCGGCCATTATACGTCGCCGCCGCGGCCGGGGCCGCTTATACCCCGAGCCGAGGGTCCTGTGTTTCGCTGCGCTGTTTGGAGGCAGGCAGATGTTTTTCTCACTCGCCACAAGAACGCATCGCGCTCGGCGTATCAGAACAGCCGAGGAATGAGGCGCCATGAGTGGTGGGCGGGTCTGGGGATGTTCGCCCCGATGTTCTCGGAATATCTACGCGCTCATCTGCGCATGCGCGCACGACTATCTCTCTCTGAATGCACATGCACACGCGCACACACACACACACACACACACACACACACACACACACACACACACACACACACACACACACACACACACACACACACGCGCGCGCGCGCGCGCACACACACACCACACACCACCACCACCACCACCGGCGGCATGTGGTTGTATTTCTGCTATTCTAATCAGTCATCGTTAAGCGATAAACTATTAAAATCTCCATTGTTCAGCATCACAACATTAAAAAAATCCCCTATGCTCCCTGGTTTTGCAGGCAACGGAACGGAAATGAGGAACGGAAATATAATATGTAGGCAAGGGAACGTAAATATATATATATATATATATGGTGTGGGGTAGGGAGAGGTATTTTATAGCAGTGCGTATATACTACTGATTCGAACACTCGATACCTACAAGTGACGTAAGTTTTCATCATTGCAAAAACGAACGATATGATTTGCTGTAGCGTTTCGGCACTTCCTCTGCAAATTAAGAACAATATGTACAAAAAATAGGGTCGATGAACGAGAGGAATAAACTGGCTGCCCTAAACGGCGGAATATATACGTGCTCGAAAGCTGTGTAGCTGAATTCGGAGCACGCACGTGCGAGCACTGTATTTCTTTTTTATTACGGTATGCGATCGCCTACTCCTTTGTGCAGCTCCTCGAGAATGCAGCTTCGGTATTTCTCACAAAGAGCGCAGCAGAATCTAAAAAGGAGCGTGCAGAAAATGCTTCCGACCCGAGGGCATTATTTTTCGTCCGCTTTTGTTTTCTTTGTTGTTGTGTTTTTACTGCCACTTTTTTCTGTATGGTTGCCATTCTAAGGTTTAATTTTTCCGTTTTCTTTTTTTTTTTTACGGCAACGACGGTTCTGTCGATTGTTAACAGGTGGCGCTGCTCATGCGAGAAAGGACCAACCTCGCGTTTTGTTACTGCTCACGGCGTTCATAAAGGCTTCTAGTAATTAAAAAAAGAAGAAGAAAATCCTAACGCCGTAGTGCAAGCAGGAAGACCTGGAGAAGGGCCGCTCATTTATGCAGTCCTGTTGTTTTGCCAACGAGAAACGAAACACCGGCGGTCCCTCCCGTCCTGGAAATGACGAGCTCAGCGCAGAGTGAGGAGGAGAGCGGCAGACCTCTGCGAAGTGGCGCCACCTGTGAATGGGCACGTCCCTCACATCAGGCGGTCCGTTTACGAGTTACGACGGGGGATGCGCGGCAACCGCGGGCTTGCGCACACCGCCCCTCAAAACGGCGCCCCTCCAAACCAAACTTCGGAGGTCGTAAAATTACCGCGAGTTTGAACAAGAGTCCGGTTCCTGAACGGAGAGAAGTTACGGATGGGAAAAAATGAGGGGGGGGGGCACCGTGAAACACTGCAGGAAAGAATGGGAGGGGCGAGTGGCTTTGCAGCGTTACACGGGCATAACACGCACGAGCGGACATCGCCTTTCGGAAAGCGCCTAGTGCGCTTCTGAGTTTGCGTGCAAAGCTGATGTCATATAGGCGGCCCCACCTTGCCGGTTATATCCGGCCTTTCGTTGTTTAACCCTACCGCCCACACTGCACCGCATGGAATGCAGGCCCGCTGGAGAAGCAGGAGCTCCGGTGTTCGAAAAGGGTTACTTTTGGCGTTCGACGGCAAAACAAAAAAAAAATATTTACTCTGGTGACTTGAACCTCTTTGCTTTCTAGTGCGCCGTGAAAGCGGTGTGCAAATAAAAATTGGGAAAGGAAAGATTGAGAGGAGGAAGGAAAGACCGACCTCAAGTTAGCACCACCCGCCTTTCAGTGTATATACAGCGCATGGGGGGAGGGGGGGGGGCATTTAGGAGATCAAAACGTGCTTTGATAGTCCGTGATAGAAAACGCGGGATATCTTAGCGCTAAACTTATCTCCGCAATTTGCTTATGAGGTCAGTAAACTTGCCTATGAGGTTAGGGAAGCGCGCGATTTCACTCACTAAAACCACCCAACCGTTGTGGTGATATCACAACAGAGTCGGTTCCGCGGGCAGGCCCTCTACTAGCTTGTTGAGTGACATTTTCCCAAAATTAAAAATAAATGAAAAGGAAGAAAGGTACCAAGTGAAGCAACGACGAAGCGCGCAGAACTGGTGCTCACGAATTTACGACAACGCGCACACTACTAGTGCTCGCACGACGAAACTGTCTGCAAACCGCGCATAGTGCTATCCTGAAAACAGCAGCGCACGTGCGAACACATGGGCACGAGCAAGGAGCAACTAAACCACCGGCGCTGACCAAAGGCTATACGTCCGGTATGTCGGACCTGTCAGTATACGTACTGAACTAGAATCTCTTGGCCACTTGCTCAGCCTTGCCATGTTGTGCTGTTGCGTCAACGTCTTTTCTTGCCACATCACCTTAGTGTCGGTTTATTGTTGCTTTGAACAAACTTTCGGTATATATGACATCATTTCACTGTTTTATATGTTTTGATGGAAAGATTCCTAAAGGCACTGTCGAAACGCCGCACCTCTAGACCCGGAGCACAAGCTATTAAATTTACGCCGGACAACGGACAAATTCTTCTGGAAAGCGGCAAATTTCAATCCTGTAAATAGGAAACATTTAATATCTCGAGCGCTTAACTTCTTACACCTCGCCTCCGTTTTTTTTTTTTTTTTTTGCCGCAACAGATTAAATCGCTTACTACTGCAGTTTAAACCGAGCAAAATAGTTGAGGCTATCGCGAAAACGCACACCAAGCACCATGTCCCGGATCGTCCTTCCACAAGCACAGCTACTTTCACCGCATACATGTGGTGCATGCTTAACGCCGCGCTCTGACCCGTCCGCTGAAATAGGGTTCTGCATAATAAAAGCGACCGCTTCAAGGCATCGCATATGGCAGGCCTTTCATCTCCATCGGCCACCACAGCACGGTTAGTGGCAGTATAAAGCCGCAGCCTCGCCCACATCCGGAGCGGCGGCCAGCACGCAAAGTGAACACCGGGCAGCCCTCGTTTATGCTAATCCGCAACAACTTTCGCCGCTGCCGTGGAGGAGGTGGGTGCCGACCCCTCCTCGCTCGGCGAAGCGTCAGGTCATGTGTTGGCTTTGCGAAGAAGGCAGTATGAGCGAGATACTGAAACTCTTAAGGTTTTATGCGTGTGTCTGCCTAATATATATATATATATATATATATATATATATATATATATATATATATATATATATATATATATATATATATAAAGAGAGAGAGCGCAACCGCGGTGACGCTCCAGAGAGTGCGAGAGAGTGCAATGAAAAAAAAGGAAGGAGGAGGAGGAGGAGGGCCTGGCCACCCGAGGCATCCGATGACGAAGGCTAAGAATGGGGCGAGTCTCGAGCGCCGCTTATATAGAAGACGATGGTACAGACGCTGCGGGATGTCTCGATTCCCGTGCTTCTAAAGTCGGGGGGGGGGGGGGGGGGGGGGGGGTTATTGCTCATCATCATCATCCCCAATCCGCGGGCGCATTAAGGTAAAGAGGGCGAGGCGAGCATGCGCTTTCGATTAACTTTATGCGGTACGCTCGGCCAACCGCTCCTGCTGCTTATGGAAACGCGGACGCGCTTTTAAGCATATGGGCAGTCCGTGCCAAGGAAGGAACCCAATAGAGGGCTGTGTATAAACTAACAACCGCGGCGGCGCTGGAGAGAAAGTGGGGTGCAGCCACACGCCGAGTTGATTAGTGGGGAAGGGGAAACAAAGAAAGAGGCGAGGAGGGAAGAGCGAAAGAAAAAGGAAGATGCAAGCAGTAAGACGGAGCGGTGCGCCTGTGGAAGCGGGCTTTAACACTTTATTATGGAGCACGCCTTCCTCCCTCTCATCTCTCTCTTTCTCTGGCGTCTGTGCGTGCGTTAGTTTATATCGCGCGCTGCCCCTCGTCGAGGCGGCGCCATCGCCGGCACGAGCGCGCGAACGGCCAGCGAGCCAGCACATTTTGACGAGGTCAAAACTTGAGAGACTAGTCGTTGCTGCTGCCGCCGCCTCGATTTTCGAAGGGCCGAACAGAAACGAAGCGCAACTGCCCGCTTTCGACGGAGTAGAGCAACGCTCTTTTGTGTTGTGGCCGGCGCGGCCGGGCCAACCGTGGTTTACGGCTTGAGGTGGGGCACGCCCTCCTCTGCGCGAGGCGCGCCCCGCAGAAAGCCGTAAAGGGAAAAAGGGGGCAGCAAGCGGCCGGATTCACAAAGAGCTGGCACGCGGTGGACACTCGAGGCATTCAAACAGGAACATACAGAAGAGCAAAGCCGTGAGTGTGCGCGCGTAAGCGTGCCCGCAAGTACGGTAAGCATACAAATGTATGCACTCCTTATTAGTCTTGGCGCTCGGCTGCCGGCCCGAAAGACGCGGGTTCGATCCCGGCCGCGGCGGTCGAATTTCGATGGAGGCGAAATTCTAGAGGCCCGTGTCAGTGCACGTTGAAGAACCCCAGGAGGTCGAAATTTCCGGAGCCCTTCACTATGGCGTCCCTCATAGCCTGAGTCGCTTTGGGACGTGTTACACCCAAAAATCAAATCAATCCTTATTAGTCTACTCCGAAAAACACGAGTCAGCTTTGTCATTGATAAAAGTAGGACCGATGTGCAACCTCCCACACGGCTAAAATCAGGTACAACTCGCAAGAACGAACAAATCCCCTTCAAAGGAGTCCCTCCAATCAATGGCTTCGACCAATTATCAACAGGTCACGGTCAACCGTCTTGCACCAAATAGTGCGCGGCTGTTAACGGCCGTGGCAGGTGCAAGGATGTTTACCGCGACGTCATCACAATGGAGCGACCCTATTGGTTGGAGGCCTTCCTTTAAAGGACATTTGCCGCTTAGTTCTCGTGTTCTTGAAAAGGCACGTCGCCTGTGCCTATACGCAGTTGCGCCACTATAATGCGTGCGATGTCAGTGCACGTTAAAGATCCCCAGGTGGTCGAAATTATTCCGGAGCCCTTCAATACGGCACCTCTTCTTCCTTTCTTCTTTCACTCCCTCCTTTATCCCTTCCCTTACGGCGCGGTTCAGGTGTCCAACGATATATGAGACAGATACTGCGCCATTTCCTTTCCCCCCCAAAAAACCAATTATTATTATTATTATTATAATGCGCTGGTTTTCGGTGACACCTACACAAGCTCCTTTCTTTCTCCGTTCACTCAAAACGTGTGGGAAATACTAAAACTCGTGAGACATGCACGCCTGGGCCAGAGGTATAAAACTTTCCTGCATTTAAGGTACAATCCATTGCCTGTAATTACCAGCAGCTTTGGATAACGTTACAGCGCAAATTATTAGTATCGCCTACACGCAGCGGAGAGGTTCGTCATCCATGACACGTATGCAAGAAGTATAGCCACTGCTATAAGCAGCCCCTTGCTATGCGCTGATTTCAAGAAGCAATGTATACCGTTCGCGAAATGCTAAACTGTGCGACCAATCAATAAATAAATAAAAGCAGGCTCCGGAGTAGAGCAGCGAGTGAGAAAAGCTAAATGCAGGCACCATCATTCTTGCGTAGGATTCCAGTGCCCCGCGAACATGTCATTTCTTATAAGCGCAGACTGAAAAGAAAACAGGAAATAGCTCCTTTTTTTTCTTTTGTTCGCCCCCAGAAAAGATATATCGACCATTATCTCTAGGCCCCTCCCGCTCTTTTCCCTCTCTATTCATCCATCTATTCGTACTTTTACTCCTCTCCGGAGCAGCCGTCATCTACATGCCAACAGCAATCAATTTAGTAGTTTCTCTTGTCCGAGAAACTGGTGCCTTCCTTTTTTTCTCCGAGGGGAACGCGCCTAGTACAGTCTGAGCTTTGCCCGCCCTGTAAAACACACGTCCAGAGCGTCTCTCAGATTTGTCGCCTTGCATAGATAGCGGTATAGAACTCGCCTCACGGCCGCATTTCTTGCTGGACGTTTTCTCTCATTCAGGCGGCATTTCTCAAACGTCCCCGGCTCTCTCCGTTCCTCTCCCTTTCCTCGATATTCGTGGTACCCGTGTTATAATACCCTCCAGAACTTTCGTTCTCTCTTCTCTTTTTCTCTCTCAGTGCCCGCACACTTATCATTTCTCTATGTACATCGCGCGCCAAGAAAACGTGTCCGCTTTCTCGTGGTATTTATCAGTTTTTATACGTCTTCGCCCGCTGTCCTTTCTTTTCCCTAGAACTAAGGAAGGCAAGCAAGTATAGGGAGTGAAAAGGAAGGAAAACAGGGAAAACCTAGAGAAAGATAACAGCGACAAAGAGGGAAAGGAGGCGTCTTCTTTTGATCCTTTGCGAGCGAGTGCGCAGCTTGGCGAGCATCGATCCGGAGCCATTATAAACGAAGGATCTCGCTTCCTCGTTTTGCAGATTAAGTTGACATTATGCCTGGCACATCTTCCTTCTTTCCTTTCTTCCCTGCCGCTCTTCCTTTCTCTGTACTCGCCCAGAACGCGGCAGCAGGGACGTGGAGAGGGCCGAAGGGGAGGAGATTACTACGCCAAGCTTTCCCCATTCCTCCTTCTTTTTTCCTTTCTTGCTCCATCTCTCTCTCTCATTTGTATGTGTGGTTGTCTGCGCCCGCGTGTCTTCCCTGATCCCCAGCTGCGTATCGCGTTGCCTAACATATGAGGCGCGGACGTCGTTATCCGTTTAAAGATTGAAGGCCGCGATGAAACAAAAAAAAAAATCTAGCTTCCTCATCTTCCTTTATTCGTATTCTCTCTTTTCTCGCTCCTTGTCGTTAGAAGAAAGTGAGGAGCAGTTTCATTTTTCTTTAATTCCCTTCCGCCTTCTCCACATCCGCGTCTCCCCCGATGCCTTCGGACAGCGCTTCGCCGCGGAGCAGCGGGACAGCTTCGCAGCCGGAGAGCGTCAAAATGGCCGCTGTTTGCTCTATGCTGCCGGCGGCTGCAGAAGAGATGCCAGGAGGAGCACGATCGTCTCTCGCGACAAGAAAGTAAGCAAACTCGTGCAACTGTTCATCTGCGTGCATCAAGTTAAAAAAAAATAAAACTTGCAGATGCATACTTCAAACGCATGGTGCAATTGCTGAACAAATGTATTCATTCCCTCCGATTCTCCATGACAGTCGATGCACTCATTTTATTTTTCGTCTGCTACTTCTTCCCCTTATTTATCTTTCTGTCAGTCTAAGCTCACTCTATCCTTTCGTACTGTCCCCTCACCTCTTTCAATTCACTTCTTCAAACTGCCTGCTATCCTTTATTTCCGCTGCCCCAGCTCAGGTGCCGCCGTTGTGATGGCAGATGCCGGGGTTAGCAAAAATTATTTACCCTCCTTTTTGTTTTTATTATACATTAAACACTACTACTACTACTACTAAGATCAAATAGGCAACACGGATAACCCATACTCCTACCTGCGTGCGATATGTGTGACCGAATATACAGTGTGCGCATGTAAAGACTCCGATTATCTTTACTGTTTGTCGCGAAACGGAAACGACACAGCACCAAGTCGAAAGGCAGGCCAAGCGAAGCCTAGCCAAGCAGGCTTCTACACAGAAACTACCGAGCGCCGCTTGTAGCGTCAGTTGTCCCACGGAACCTCAAATAAACGGATGCAGTTTGTACATATTAACAAAGTATCATTTTAGCGATCGCGACCGCGTTATACAGATAAGCTTGAACTTAGATTGCAATCCAAGTGACCTCAGCAGTGTGAACACGAATGAGGGACCGCCAAGTGCAAATGTTCTGAAAATCTGGCTTGAAAACCCTATAGAATCGCTTTCTGCATTTGAAGTATGCAAAGCTACATGCTGTATCTTATTTACTTCATGATATAACAAGTATAGATGGAGGGGCGGAAAAGAAGCGCTTTTTACTCATTTCGTCTGCTTACCCTCGTACTTCAAATTGAGCAGCAGAGATTTTTCATAAATTCCAAAAGTTCGGGCTGCCTGGAGACAGTTAATTATTTTTCATTCCAGTTAATTTCATTTAATCTGTTCCTCAGAGTGGGCGAAAAGACTGAAGAATAAAAATCGCGGGGTTTGTGAACAGCTCAGCTGTGTAATGTACTGACTGTCAGCGTAACGGATTGTCAAGTAGCGCATTCCGCACTCTGTGAAGGAAGGCTGAACAAAGTAAAAGAAACACCTACAAGCAGCGCGCCGTAGAACTCAGTGTACAGACCACCGGGAAACGTGAAGGTTTGCGCAAGGGTGAAAGTTCGTTGGTTTTACCAGAATTGCCTGCTATGGTCGTTGCTTGCTATGGGCAGGCATCAATTGAGACATGCTTGACATAGATAAAAAGTAATAAAGGGATCAAGGATTAGTTGAAAACACGAAGAGATGCGTGTTAGATCTCTCCAAGGTAACCTGCATTTTGTGCAAGCCATCTTCTGAGGAATCCAGTGCAATTGATCACACGCACCTTGTCAACGTTGGCGCACACGCACTAAATAAAATGCTATAGACGATCCAATGAGTGTGCGAGTTGAGCGATTTCTAAGCGAGCACTTACTCCAAGCAACCAAAATTGATTCCCGACTAATAACGGTACATGGAAATCACACACTCCATTCTTTAGAGATATCCACATAAAGCAGTTTAAAAAAAAAACAAGAGAAACAAACGAGCGTATTTGGATGAGAGAACAATGGGGTCGAATAAAAGGATCTTTGTTGCCGGCGCTTTTATGCTCAAAGTCAAAAACGGTGGAATCGGACAAATTGCGCCGGTTTCCTTTAATAGTGGTCGGGACAAACGGTTTGTCCATGGGAAGACTGAGTATATGACCTACGAGCGCTTTGCAGTTAGTCTCTGAAGGAGTAATGACTGCTTTCTCTAAGGGACTAACGGTTGTATAACGCAGCTAGCCACCAAGGGACTAACCCGTGAACCACTTTTAATCCTTTGCGACCTAAACCTTAAGACAAAACCAGGTAAGATGAGACTAACTGCGCCACTTAGACCTCTTAACGAATGGTTATACTCCGTGCGGAGACTAAGTGTGGTAGCTACTCCTTAGCAGTCAGCATCGATGGGAGTAATGGTTGCTCCGGGAGGGACTAATGGCTGTGGCAACGCAGTTAGTTCCTAAGGACTAAAACTCCTGCAGCGTATTTAGTCCTTTCCTGGTTCATAGTGTGAAATGTAGTCGTGCAAAAGGACTTCGTCAAACGCGCGTGAAAAGGGGGAAGAAGCATGCATCCTAGTAAGATTTAGAGATCTTTATAAGTCATTCGTAGTAATAATAATAATAATTGGTTTTTGGGGAAAGGAAATGGCGCAGTATCTGTCTCGTATACCGTTGGACACCTGAACCACGCCGTAAGGGAAGGGGTAAAGGAGGGAGTGAAAGAAGAAAGGAAGAGAGAGGTGCCGTAGTGGAGGGCTCCGGAATAATTTCGATCACCTGGGGATCTTTAACGTGCACTTACATCGCACAGCACACGGGCGCCTTAGCGTTTTTCCTCCATAAAAACGCAGCCGCCGCGGTCGGGTTCGAACCCGGGAACTTCGGATCAGTAGTCGAGCGCCCTAATCACTGAGCCACCGCGACGGGTTCATTCGTAAGGAGCAGGTGTTTTTCGAACAAGGAACGCTAATCGCGGAAGAATCATCGCGAAGAGAAAGGGGGAGGGGTGGAGGACGAGAAGGAGGAGACCAAGTCTCCCGACGAACAGGGGCGACAACAGAAACGACGAAAGAATAGTCAGTGCCCTAGAAACAACATCAGCAGACAGAGGGAGACACGCGCTGAGGACAAATAAGGTGACTCGTGGGTATACTCTTCTTCCCGGCACGAGGCGCCCGGCAGAAAGAGTCCCCCCGGCAAGCTGCTCAGCGACCCTGGAGCTGGGATAATCCCCTCGCCTAATCCCGCGGCCGCGTCTGCTGTCGTCTTCCCTCTTATACCCACGAAGCCGTGCGCAGAAGATTCTCGTTTCTTTTGCTTTTGCTTTTCTGGGCGCTTCCTCGCTGCTGCAGGCTTACGGGGCCGACAATACGGTGCAGTATTTGTAGCAGGACCGTTCCCAATAACGTATTATGCAAATAAGTGAGTTCCACACTCTTGCACTTAGTGAGGATTGTGACGCCCGTGCACGGCTTGTTAGGAGAGAGAGAAGAACGGTTAGGCATAGCTGAAATAAAGATCCCTCCGTGGCGGCGGACTGCCGCAGGAGGTGAACCTTCAGTTCTCCGTGCCTGAACGGACGAGTGGCGGCTTCACTGCACTGCACTCATCTGTTGAGGTGGGGTACAAGCACGGCTCTCGAATGTGTTCCGCACTCTCACGACAAGAGTAGCTGCGGGCGCGATGCGGACTCGAAGTCGTCCCTGTGCTCCGAGAGAGAGAGTTCCTTGGGCATTCTTTTATTTTGTGTCTTATCGAAACCATAGGCACTGACTCTGGTCTCTGTGCTATCAGGCCTCTATAGTTAGTCGCCGACTGCGGATTCCAGGAACCGCCGGAGCGCGCGTTGCCATGGCGACCAGCGCATGCAGAACTGCATTCGCCGGTAGTGGGATCGGAAGTAGCGTTTGCGTGTGTACCACGGGGGCGAATCATCGAATGCTGCATTTCAGATGTTTCTTTTTTTTTTTATATGTAACCATTTCCACGCCTCGGAACTGCATCGGGAAGCCTCGCGGGGCCTGATATAGGAATGCTGTTTCCGTTCAAAGACTTCGCGGAGGCGATCAAAATAAACACGCCCTCATTTCCTTATTCCTTCTTTAATTGTAAAATACGTCAGTTCTTCTCACAGCTACAACTTTTAAACAAGGTGCCGCGCGGGTGCCAGTGCACTTACACCAAAAAAGAAAGAAACCAAAGGTATGAGGGCACTTGGAGGCGGAAGTCTATTCAGGGACCAGACTTCAGTCTACTGCTGAAGTTTATTTCGTCGTGGGCTTGGCGTCAGCAACGGGCCGGCCGTTGCTGACGCCTTTGTAAAGTACGCACGAGATATTTGGCTCAGTGGCAAAATGTGAGCTCAGACAGTCATAACCGCAACACTCAAGCCTAAGCTGAAACCGCGCCTTAGGGCTGACTTGGATTTAATTCTTTCTTAGGTACCCTAAAGACGGAGAAATTTTCCAAAAAATTAATGACATTTGCGGTAGATATACTACGGGACTCAAAAAAGGCCGAATCTTACGTCGTTTAAAAAGCTGAATTTTTTACCATGCGATGCAGCCTATTTATTTTTCCAAACTGCAGACGATTAAAAATGCCGGAAACAAGCCACGCAAACGATAAATAACTTAGTAATAGTTCATGCGCTATTTCTTGAACGTCACGTATCTGGCTTCCTGCCAGATGCTGCGGTACTTTCCCAACTTGAGGGTACTCGGGTGCCTGGGCCGTCTCTGCAAAATACACTGCACTGGCCTGCTCAGGGACGACAGCCCTTGCACTACACCGCATCCGGCGTGCTATAGAGATTGAGTGGACGCTTATACGGTCATGCATTGTCTGCCTAGCGTAGAGCGCTCGTGCCCGCAAAAAAAAAAAAAGAATAAATGAAGAGAGGGTTAAATGAAATAACGTAACCTGTACGAGACGAAGAACCTTTGAAAGAGTGAGAAAAAGGACGCGATTGAGGCCCGCGCTGGGACACACAGCGCCAGACGCGACGGAGGAGGAGGCAGGTCGTTCGCTCAAGCGAGACGCCACGGCCACCGTCTCCTCAGCGGCCGCCGGGGCTAATTGGGCTTCTCCGATGGCCCGACGGCGCCATTTAAACGCGTGCTGCTGCCGGTCAGCCGCCAGGCGTTCGAGAGGCGCCTTCATCGCGACTAATTGCGGCAGTGGTCGCGCCGCCCTCCCAGAGCAAGGCTCCCCCTTCCCTCTCTCCCCATCCAGGCAACCTTTGCTTGTCTCCCTTCCCTTCTATCTCCTCCCTCTCCTCTCTTCCGTCCACGTCCGGCTTCTGTCCTGCACGCGCTCACTGACACACGACCGCCTCGGCTTTTAGTTTTGTACAGTGCGCGCCATCCATGGCGTTGCGGTCTCGTCCGGTCAAAAGAGACAGACACAAGTGAGAAGCATTTCCGCCGGGCTGCGTCACTGGATCCATTAACTGCACGCCGGTGTTCTTCTTCCGGTATCTGTATACACCGGGATTTCGACGAGCGGTGTGTAAGGAAACCCGGGAGGGTCGTCCAAATTAATTTGGCGCACTCGCACCATTTCGACGTGTCTCGCAGCCTGTCACAGTGTTGCTGCGCTTGCTTGAAAACGCACAAATCAAACCTGATCCGCCAGCGGTATGCAAAGCTGCGCTTCTCGTTGTAAAAGGTTTTTACCACTACAGGTGTCCCTCCCAGTCGTTAATTAATAGTTAACGCGACACAGGACGAGCGATGCTGTCCGAAGACTATAAATGTGCGGTCTTTGTGGCGCGAGACGCCGTTTAAGCACGCAGCTGCCCTTCGCGCCTTCATGGAGTCGACTACGGAGCGTGGCGCAAACACGAGGAGGGGGGGGGGGGGGGAGGAAAAGAGGAGCTGCCCTACCGGAACTGCCCCTTCTATTTCAGGACTATAACGCCTATCACAGGCGAACCTGTAGCACATGCACAGCTCTCGAATGTCGTTCGCGGTCATCCCTCGGTCAGAAATTAAAAGCCACCTACCGCATGAATCAGTGGCGTCGAATGCTTACGGGAGCGATAGACGGCGCCTATTGCACATATCGCTGACGCCTTTCTTCGCTGTTTGGGCATTCGGGGTTACAGTACGGGAGTACAGTAGGGGGCGCATGTAGATCACTCCTTTTTCAAGCCGTCATCTTGGTGCCCGAAGGCTCGAGGGCCTCGGTGCAAATGTTCACGCGCTGCGCTCAAATGCAGCGGTGGACGCCAATTCGCACCTCGCATGTAGTTACTAGGGAGTTTTAGAACAGGGTAACCCTAACGGCTAGACGGATAGGGGAATAGTGGGGCGCCACTGCACACGCGCAGAATGCTAACGCCCCTAGGGTTGGCGTTCTGTGCATGCGCACACTGGCGCCCCATATTTCCCTATCCTCCCCTAACCGATAGGGTAACCTTGTTCTAAAACTCGCTACTGTCTTCTCGGTTCCTTAAAACTCCCTATCATAGGGGAACGTTTGCGTGCGGACAAAAGAAGCTGCGAAAGGCACGTGTATCGAAAACTTGCATCGAAGATGGCATTACGAAACGTTTACCACGCACCTTGTACAGACAGAATAAAGTTAAAAAAAAATAAGCAAGCCCTTTACGGTCATTCACCCCTGTACAGAGGGAGAGACGAACTTTCTAATTGCTGCGCTTTCGCCAGCTATAGATTAGCTGCCTGAGAACACGTACCAGCACAAAATTGAGCTCGTCAGCCGGATCTTCACACTTCACGATTAAACAGCTTGGAACATACTTTACCTGCTATCCCTCCCCACCTCCTTAACCCTTTTCCCAGAAAGTGCTCCTATACGCTACGTCGCTAAAAAAAAATTACGTTAACCTCTTTCTCTCGGCCTCCGCATTTTTTTACGCTTTTTCCTCCACAGAACAGTTCCTCTTCATTTTTTGTTTTTTTTTTCTCAAAGCGCTCACGCGGGCGGCATCGATCAAAATTATCTTTAACACGCAGCCACGGACGGCGAAACAGTGTTGCAATCATCAGAGTCTAGCAAAAAACAAAGAGAAAAAAAATGCCGGTTGTTGCCAGAAGACTCTCGGCGGTGTGAAAAAGCGCGGTCAAGTTGAATAGCCGCGTGCCGAAGGCGTCATTTATTACTATGTTTTCTTCTCCCCCCGCCCGCCAAGGTCGAAAGGTTTTTCCAAGCGGGGGCACGAAAGTCACCCCATAATAACAGTCGAGGTCAACGCCCGAAAAGGCTGCAAGTGTACTCCGAAGCGCAGCGGCGTTTTTATGAACCGCTTAAATCGAGGAACCTTACTGCATTACATGTTCACTCTGTGCACGCAGGGTCCGTCGCTTCGACCTCACCAGAGCTGCGCCTCGCAGAATGAAATGAAAAGGCGCTATCGCGAAGGTTATAGGAGATGGCTCACGTTCGAATTGGCGGAGCCTGCAAGTTTTTCATGCATTTCTCTGTTGCTGAATGCTTACTCTAGGGCGTAGCTGTAAAGCACGCGTGCGTGCCGTTGAAAAAGTTTAGTCAAAGGCCAGTCTTTTCTGATTTGGGACTGACTAAATTTTCATTTGCCGAAATTTCGGTCTTTAGACTTTCCCCGACCCGCCGCGATGGCTCAGTGGTTAGGGCGCTCGACTACTGATCCGGAGTTCTCGGGTTCGAACCCGACCGCGGCGGCTGCGTTTTTATGGCGGAAAAACGGTAAGGCGCCCGTGTGCTGTGCGATGTCAGTGCACGTTAAAGATCCCCAGGTGGTCGAAATTATCCCGGAGCCCTCCACTACGGCACCTCTCTCTTCCTTTCTTCTTTCACTCCCTCCTTTATCCCTTCCCTTACGGCGCGGTTCAGGTGTCCTCCGATATATGAGACAGATACTGCGCCATTTCCTTTCCCCCCCCCCCCAAAAAAAAAACAATAAAAAATTTCCCCGCGGCCCCGGGAAACGAGGTGGGCTGAAAAATCTGAAGACAAAAGAAATGAGCGCTAACATGAGGGAACTCTTTCCCCATCTCTCTTTGCTCGTTTATTTATTGGTTTGTTTTTAGCAGCAATTAATCGTGCGGGTAGGTGGACGTCGGCGCAGCTCTTGTAAGAGTGAAGAACGGTATGTGTGGAAAAGGGTTGCTACAAAAGAATTCGACTAGCAGAGCATAAAAGCATCCATTAACGGTGATACTTTTTTGCGCGCTTTGACACTTACTTAAAAGTTCTGTGTAACTTGGTGCTTTCAGTGCATTAGCACTTAAACCGTCACTCAGCGATTTCGCCACTATCTTATTTTCTATATTTCTTCCTTTTTTCCTTCCATCGTGTTCTTCGCGTGCTTAGAAAGATGCACCGCTTCCGCCTTTCTATCAACCTGCCATGCATCACGCAAGTGCGGCGTTTCACACACACACACACACACACACACACACACACACACACACACACACACACACACACACACACACACACACACACACACACACACACACACACACACACACACACACACACACACACACACACACACACACACACACACACACACACACACACACACACACACACACACACGTCCTTACCGGTCTCATGTGCAATTTACAAAAGCTTGTCTGAATACCGCGAACATAACGCCCGGAAACGCTGAGGTAAACAGCGCTGCAGGAAATGCGGAGAAAATGTTACGTGAGAGACGCCCGCTCTATCGAGCGCCTATGGGAGCGAGCAAGGTTCGTGGAGCACATTCTGGGCCGAACTGAGAGGAAACGCCATCGGCAAAGCCCGACCCAGCAATGACGTCGGTCGGCGCACCGCCGGGCGCATCCCCGCGGTTATTTCCGAATCACCGAACGCACGCAAGGCGTAGCTCTGCATACATCATACCCAGGTGGTTACGCCATATCACGAAAGACGGCAAAACGCACCGCCGCAGGATATTAGAGCAAATAAAAAACGGGTATCTTCCAAATTCAGCTAACTGAATTACGTGTATATAGGAATAGGCAGCAGCGGGGCTTAATATGCAACGATCTTCGATGCCCAGCTTCGAGTGGAGCTAACGGAAACAGGTGCTTTGCGTGTACGCGGTCGGTATAGACAAGGCCGCTCTGAACGTCATGCCCCAACCGCAGTGCGCGCATACAAGAGGGCGCCACATGCATAAGCCCGCGGAGTGGGAGAGGGCGTCGCCCGCCCTCAACCTGATTAGCGCGCGCAACGAAACACACGCGCACAAACAGAAGCGTTTCACGAGAGCTCGCGAACATCGGCGGTTTTGCGTCCCGTTTCAGCAAGGTAAAATAAAAACATAAAATATAGAGAAATAAAACGAGAAGACAAGGTTGGTTACCGCCATATTGAGGAACTCCCCAAAGCTGACAGCTGAACCGGAAATCTTCGCTCATCTACTGTCCTTCTCGTATGCACTCCGCACATACACGCGTAAGGGCTGTAGCTCCCGTAGATAAGCTTCGGTTCAAGTTATGGAGATGAGCCAAACCGCAAAATCACCCCCAGATTAGGGAAAGGAGGTTAAGAGCGGTGACGAGGTCACCTGGCGTACACGCAGAGAAACACGCACCGAAAAAGAAAAGGTAAAACAGGCCCTGTCGCAGAACGCTTTCAAGACATAAACATAAAAAGCAACTAGGGGGCCACGCACCGCCATCGTCGCGCAAAATGCGGGGACTGCGCGGCAGCTCGCGGAAAGCAGGGGAGAAAAAGAAACAGAGAGAAAAGAGGAGGTAAAAGAGGGGGCCTGGAAGAGGAAAGCAGCCCGCCTGCTCGGCCTGCTGCGACACTTATGACGGTTATTAGTATTATTATCAAGTTATTACTATTATCACCAGACGGCGCGCCGTCGCCGCTGGCAGTGCTTCGTCAACCGCAGAAGCCAGGCAAGAAAGGCCAGTCTCCTCTCCCTGCGTTCCCCTCGCTGCCCGTGTCTCCTTCTGCCAGAATATGCGGCCTTCTGCTCCCCTGATCCAGCCGTGCCCGAGGCGCGCTCGCGCAAACGCAAATTACGGCGTCGGCCGGGGAGCGGCGCTGCAGCCAGCTGGCGCGGTTCGTGGTTGGACTGCGGTATGCCAAACCAAAAGTTTTGTCTCCGCTATAACGCCATCCCTGTAGTCTTCCAGCAAGAACTTTGCACACTAGAGCTCAGGCTGATCGATCTGTGAGCAGCTGGGGCGAAGTCGAGTGTCGTGTACAAACGCCTTTAAAAAGAAATATTAGCCTGCTGCCGCTTACAAGCCTTTTTTTTTTTCGGTTAAATTCCTGCGCGCTTGAAATGAATACAGACACGTAATTTTACTGCATGTTTTGTTCTTTCAAATGATGCTTTTGACATTAGAATACATGAATCACCGCGTGGTATTCGCCAATGGCCGCTAAATAATTTATAATAGAATTTCTTCTCTCATGCTCTTTCGGTTTCGGCTTCATCGACCGAACGATGGTTGTGACGCGTAGTTGAACGTAAGGTCACGCGAGGCGCGCATAAACTGCAACATAAACGCTGGTACGTAGTTTTGACTCACTATACAGCCTGCTTTAAGAGCTAGAATGACAACAAACGTTATGACTCCTATCTTTGCAAAACATTTCAATAGACGGTCCATAGACTGCCTTTAATCTCTCTATTGACTTTTCACTAAATCTTTTGTAAGCGTGGAGTAGCGCCTTCGGAAACAAGTAATGGAGTCTCGAGTTAAACTGTTCGCCTCTCCTAACCTTGATCCTTGGGCAAATCATGTTGCGAAATTTTCTTGCCACGAATTATTTTCGATCATAGATCTGTATAAACACAATGCTTCGGCACGAGAAAATAGTAACGGTTGCATTTAGCTGTTCTTATCGCGTGTGTTCCCCTCGGTCAACAAAAGAAAGCGGCCCTGAATCCTCGCGACAGCAGACGTGTGTGCTAGCAATGTCTATACGCGCGCTTGTCCGCGAGGGAGCGCTGCCTTCATCTTTCAACAACGTGGCCATCTATTCCTGCCTTGAACTTCTCGGTCAGCGTCAATGATTCGAGCACACGCCGAGTACTACGAATTCCGAGCACACATAAACGAAGCTGCGCTCCCTTAATCACGGGTAGTGAGTGTATGGCTTAGTCTGCGTGCTATCAACCCCCTCGAACGGGTCCACGACGAAACGTATACACTTTAAAAAGAAAGGAGTGAAAAGGGTGTAATCTCTCCTCTAGCCCCCTCCTTTTAGTGCGTTAGAAGACAGCTTACTCTCTTTTTTCACTCCCACATAGGCGTGTTCCTGTTTAGAAACACTTAAAGAAACGGTGTTATCAGGAAGGGGCATTGCGTTTGCACTCTAAACACGAAAGGAGTGAAAAGCGAGTAAGCTGTCCTCTAGCGCGCTCCTTTTAAGGGGCAGGGTATGCTGTCCAATCGCTGGGGTAGATTTCCATCACTAGAAATACGAAATATTCAAGGCCGGCCAGAGAAACGAATTCCCGCTTCAACACGTGCCAAGTTCTAGCAGTAACGAAGATTTTTACCGAGGTTTCAATTCCCTCTATCCGGCTAACCTGAGGACCTCCAGCTCCGCGTTTAAAAGCCTCCTTCCCTTGCTAACTGCATCAAGTTACTACGCTCCGCAGTGGGAATATACCTCCGTTGCCAAGAGTAAGGGTTCCGTACATTAAGTGACCGAAATCTACTCCGGAACTTGTGCAGCGTATACCCTGCCCCTAAAAGGGAGTGCGCTGGAGAACAGCTAGCTCCCTTTTTACTCCCATACAAGCTAATCCGTGTTTAAAGTGTAGGAACAACCTGCGATACCAGAGAGAGACTATAGATAAGAAAACGCATGAAGGCGGCCACGCGCCCGCAGTGATCCCTGACAGAAAGCAGACATCAAGCCGAAGTCTAGAAAGACATGTCAAAAAGCGAAAGAAACAAGCCCAGCTCCGAACAAATATACGAAAGGACCCCTTTTTTTTATTTCTCTTTCCCCTTTTCGGGTGCGTTCTCGTGCCAGTGGGGGCCGATCGAGCCATGCGCGAATGCATCGGACGGGATTGGGGAGCGGCGCGGTCGATCTTCCCCTTACACCGTCGAAGCTAAGTCAATCCCTGTTTGATCCACTTTGGCGATGGCGCCGTGGGGAACAAGGTTATAGCGCCCCGGCAGCAGATCACAAAAGGGGAGAGACGGACGAAGCACAGTGTAAGCTCGGCGAATCGCGCTTCCGGTCCGCCGAGCCCCGCAGCAGTTCTGCCGGCACCTCTCGCTTCCCCATTGGGGAAGGCGGCTGGAATGGGGAGAGCCATCGGCTCGTTTTCCTCGCCATTGACCCCCTGATTCGAGTGGGGCTTTCGAGTGCACTGGGGGATGAAGAAAAGGGATGGGCGAAGTGGAACGTACGGATGCAAGGCATGGCCAGTAATGGCGATATAAGCAACATGGACGTCGTTTTAGGGAATCGCGCCGCTGGAATGAGATTCCAGCAGGAAGCACTGGGGATGGCTGGGGCATAAAGGTTGTCATTTAGGCTGGGAAGAAACGGCGGCGCGTATCCATGCAAGTGCTTCGCGGTTGGTCGGGCGTGCAAATATCTCGCGGACGCAATGGCGTGTACGTCTGTTTCAATGGGCTCAGTCGATACTGTTACGTCTCGCCTACCTACGACGCGCGGTATAGCCGGCGCGGATGCAACGGACGCCGCGGCTTCGTTCATCGCCGCCGCGACGCCTCCCGCCAAGCGCGTCCAGGCATGTTTCAGTGCCACGTGTCGTCGTGCGTGCGTGTGTGTGTGTGTGCTTGTTTTGCCCACGCTTGTCAAAGCGCGGCAGCCGGGGAGAGGAGCTCCTCAACTGGGAGGCGAGGAGGTCTGACCGGCGCCGGCCTGGCGGACGCGCCCGTCACGCCTGAACATGTTCAAGCGTCGCCGTATCGGATGACTCTTCCCAAGCCGTTCCCTCTTGCCCTCGACTCCGAGGGTATAAAAAAAGACAGCTGCGCCGGACGCGAGAGAGACTTCGATTCCTTCCTTCGAGTAACGTGGTCGCCCTGACCGGCTGCTCTTTTGAGATGCCAGAATAAACAAGTTGTTCTGTTGCCAGTCGACTCATCCTTTGCCGGGACCTTCGGATGTTTCCTGCTTTGCCCCAGGCCGCCAGGCCAACGCTACCCTTGGGGCTTACAACCCAAATGCAACAACTGGTTGCCAGCGGTGAGATCCCGACAACGGAGGCCAGCAGCGAAGATATGCGGTCAACTGTATGCTGAGCAGCACAACGACCATCCGGGAGCAGTGCAACGAGCCCTGTGTGATGACTGGTTGCCTGCAGCGGAACGACTGCGCTGAATTCGTGGCTGCGAGGTTTGGTGAGTGCGGGACTTTCTTCTTCTGAGTTTTGCCAGGCTTTTGTTAGTGTCAGAAACAGAGCTGGTAATTGTGGTTGTCGTTGCTGCCGGGTTAGTTTGCGGCAAGACAATAGTAGGCAGTAGAGAAAGCAGCATTCGGAGCAGCCATGGATTTGAAGTCGTTGCGCAAACCGAAATTGCTGGAGCTTGCAAGAGAGTTGGGTCTTGATGTCTCAGACAAACTCAGAAAACCAGAACTGCTAAGGGCGATTCTTGAGTTGGAGGCTGAGGATGACGAGCTGTCGGAATGCCTTGAGACCATTGAGGAGAGGGAACAAAAAGAGAAAGAGGAGCGCGAACGTAAAGAACAAAAAGAGAAAGAGGAGCGCGAACGTAAAGAACAAAAAGAGAAAGACGAGCGCGAACGTAAAGAACAAAAAGAGAAAGAGGAGCGCGAACGGAAAGAACAAAAAGAGAAAGAGGAGCGCGAACGTAAAGAGCAAAAAGAGAAAGAAGAGCGCGACCACGCTTTAGAAATGAAGCGTCTCGAGGTAGAGATGGAACGCGCTCGTAATGGAAGTCAGGCACACGGTGCAGGAGAACGGGTATCGTTCAAAATGACTGACCTGATGCGGCCGTTTAAGCTTGGAGAGGACATTGGTTTGTTCCTGGTTAACTTTGAGCGAACGTGCGAGAAGCAGGGGTTCTCTCGGGAAACGTGGCCACAGCGCTTGCTCACTTTGTTACCCGGCGAGGCGGCCGACGTAGTCGCTCGCTTGAAGAGAGAGGAGGCAGAGGATTTCGACCAAGTGAAATCGAGTCTGCTAAAAAAGTACAGGCTGTCAGCGGAGGCGTTCCGTCGGAAGTTTCGGGAAAATGAAAAAGGCAGAAATGAGTCATATACAGAGTTTGCCTACAGGCTTATGTCAAACATGCAGGAGTGGCTCAAAGAAGAGAAAGCGTTTGGTGACCACGAGAAAATTCTGCAGTGTTTCGGGCTAGAACAGTTTTATAGTCGGTTACCTGAGAACGTGCGGTACTGGGTCTTGGATAGGCCAGACGTTAGTACAGTGGCTAAAGCCGCCGAGCTAGCCGAGGAGTTTGTGACGCGTCGGGCTCGCGGAGCTAAGGACGGTCAAAAGGGTGAATTTGGCTCCAAGTCTGAGAGGCCGAAGTTCACACCCATGAGAGCAAGGGGGGACACGCGTAGTGCGGATGCGAGTGAAAGCAGTCCGACCGAACGTAAGGAGACGGCGGCAGCCGAAGCCGAACGCAGAAAGCGGTTCGAGGCGAGGCAAGCGCGCGTGTGTTATACGTGCCAGAAGCCGGGTCACTTTTCGGCGCAGTGTCCAGAAACAAAAAGAGAAGTCGTGTGTTTGTCATTATGTAGCACTGACGAGAACATGAAGCTTCTCGAGCCTTACATGCGAGACTTCCTCGTGAACGGGAAAGAGTGCCGAGTGCTTCGTGATTCCGCAGCTACAATGGATGTAGTTCACCCCTCTTACGTAGAACCCGATATGTTCACGGGCGAGTGCGCATGGATCAAGCAAGCAGTGGAAGCTCACAGCGTGTGTCTGCCCGTAGCAAAAGTGCTTATTGAAGGACCTTTCGGAGCACTTGAGACGGAGGCCGTAGTGTCATCTAGGCTGCCCCCCCAGTACCCGTACCTATTTTCGAACAGGTCCGATCACCTCCTGCGCGAGAAGGGGCTTTTGTTTGGTGAGGCTAGCGTTCAGGCCTTAACCAGACCGAGAGTTCGGGAGCTCGCTGCAAAGGCGGTGGTTGCGGGGCCGACGTTGTCGAACAATGAAAAAGGGTCGGAGGCGCGGCAAGCTGATATTCCGAGCACGTCAGAACTGGATAAAATTAAGCCTGTAGCATTGAAGGCACCAGGTACTGGAGATGAAATGCACGACACGGGAAAGTTAGAAGAGCTTCCGGTCGAGCTTCCGGGACTAGGCTCAGTGACGAACAGGGAAGACACTGATCAGGTCATTAGTGACTTACTCAGTAAAGCACCGCTGTCGCCTGAGCAGAAAACCGAACTACACCAACTCTTACAAGAGTTTCAAGGTCAGTTCTCTGAGAGGCCTGGTAGGACTTCTGTCCTTACTCATGATATAGAACTTACCTCCCCAGAGCCAGTACGATCCAAGGCGTACCGGGTGTCACCCCGCCAGCGCGATATTATGGAGGCTGAGGTAAAGAAAATGCTACAGCTCGGTGTTATTGAGGCGGGTGAGAGTGATTATACCTCCCCCTTGATTTTAGTGGAGGTACCGGGCAAGGAACCTCGTCCTTGCGTCGACTACCGCAGGCTTAATTCCATTACTAAGGATCAAATTTATCCGATCCCTAACATCGAGGAGCGCCTTGAGAAAGTTAGTAGCGCTCAGTTTATTTCCACCCTAGATCTTGTCAGGGGTTATTGGCAGGTTCCACTTACAGAGGAGGCTAGTAGGTATGCGGCGTTCATTTCACCAATGGGAACATTCCGTCCTAAAGTTTTGAGTTTTGGTTTGAAGAACGCGCCATACTGCTTTTCAAGCCTCATGGACAAAGTGTTGCGGGGACAGGAAGAATTTGCTTTACCGTATTTAGACGACGTAGCGATATTCTCCGCATCCTGGTCTGAGCATATGGCACACTTGCGGGCAGTGCTAACCCGCCTGCGCGAAGCGGGCTTGACAGTCAAGGCTCCCAAGTGCCAATTAGCACAGGCAGAGGTTGTCTACCTCGGTCACGTGATTGGACAGGGTCGTCGCCGCCCCTCTGAAATAAAGGTGGCCGCTGTGCGAGACTTCCCGCAACCGCGCACGAAGACCGATATTCGGTCGTTCTTGGGTGTCGCCGGCTACTATCAGAGGTACATCCCCAGGTACTCCGATATCGCGGCTCCCCTGACGGATGCTCTAAGAAAAACAGAGCCCCAAACAGTCGTCTGGAGCGAGACAAAGGAGAGAGCTTTTAGCGCCCTAAAGAGCGCCCTAACAAGCCAGCCTGTGCTACGATCGCCAGACTATACCAAAGGGTTCGTTGTTCAGTGCGATGCTAGTGAGCGAGGCATGGGCGTTGTACTGTGCCAAAGGGACAATGGAGAAGTGGAACACCCCGTCCTGTATGCTAGTCGTAAGCTGACCTGTCGTGAGCAGGCGTACAGCGCCACCGAGAAAGAGTGTGCGTGTCTCGTGTGGGCCGTTCAGAAATTGTCATGCTACCTAGCCGGCTCGAGGTTTATCATTGAGACGGATCACTGCCCTCTCCAATGGCTGCAGAACATCTCTCCCAAAAATGGCCGCCTCCTGCGCTGGAGCCTCGCTTTGCAACAATATTCCTTTGAGGTGCGTTACAAAAAGGGGAGTCTCAACGGTAACGCCGATGGCTTAAGTCGAAGCCCCTAACGTAGGAATCCGCCTCAAAGTTGTTGGTTACTGATGTTTTCTTCCTGAGGCAGGATTTTTAACATATTGCTTTTGTTTAGTGTTTCAAAGTGATTATGTGCTTTCTAGTGCAATTTTCCAATTTGTGGACGCGTTCTGAGTGCTGCTTGACTACTGTAAGGAACTAGGCAGTAGTATAAAAGGGGAAAGAGCCTGGCAGAGCTTAGTGAGGGTTGTCTCGTGCTTGCTGACTGAGCGGTTGCGTTTCGGCGTAGTTCTAACGCTTGCTGGGAACGAGCACAAAAATGGCAACTCTCCCGAAGTGACTTTACAGTGTCCTATGTGATCCTGAACCCGAGAACGAGGCCTTCTCTGTGCGCTGCGCTCAAGCAACGTCGAGGGACGATCGGTTTCGATTACGAGCATCATCGAGCGACATCCCTCTGGACAGCGGATGCAGTCCCCTGACCATCGGGATCTCCTTCTCCCGGCGGGGCGGTCTGTTACGTCTCGCCTACCTACGACGCGCGGTATAGCCGGCGCGGATGCAACGGACGCCGCGGCTTCGTTCATCGCCGCCGCGACGCCTCCCGCCAAGCGCGTCCAGGCATGTTTCAGTGCCACGTGTCGTCGTGCGTGCGTGTGTGTGTGTGTGCTTGTTTTGCCCACGCTTGTCAAAGCGCGGCAGCCGGGGAGAGGAGCTCCTCAACTGGGAGGCGAGGAGGTCTGACCGGCGCCGGCCTGGCGGACGCGCCCGTCACGCCTGAACATGTTCAAGCGTCGCCGTATCGGATGACTCTTCCCAAGCCGTTCCCTCTTGCCCTCGACTCCGAGGGTATAAAAAAAGACAGCTGCGCCGGACGCGAGAGAGACTTCGATTCCTTCCTTCGAGTAACGTGGTCGCCCTGACCGGCTGCTCTTTTGAGATGCCAGAATAAACAAGTTGTTCTGTTGCCAGTCGACTCATCCTTTGCCGGGACCTTCGGATGTTTCCTGCTTTGCCCCAGGCCGCCAGGCCAACGCTACCCTTGGGGCTTACAACCCAAATGCAACAATACCCTATACAAATTTCTGAGATAGGGGCGCGGTTCGAAGGTGGACAGTTCGGCTTGGGGCCTTAGTGGAGTCCTGAATCTGGCAACTTAGACTTGAAGTAAGGCTGGGTAACACACACTGGCACTTCCTTATGCCCAGCACGGTCTACTTTTTCAGCAACTGCAAGGTCACACTTCGCTCGCAGAAATGAGCATCCTAAAAATATAATTTCCCGCATTGTGCGATTGTGAATGAATACACAATTTCCTATACTACACATTATAGCAGGCATTAAACATTCCCCATATGAGCGACGAGTTAGTTCACTTGCGAAAGGTCTGTCCTATATATAACAGCACATGCACCTATACCTCCGAAAGCTGCACATTTCGCAGCCTGCAGACAAGACCACAACAGATAAGCATGAGTACACTGATGTATGAGAACTCCAGTACTGAGATGCCGTTGAATGAATTGCTGTGTATAATGTCGACGTGACTTTCAGAGTGCTGAATTTAACAATGCGCTCGCCATCTCATATCACACCTTGCGCAAGCGCTGTGTTTGTGCGTGTCTTCTTTCTCTGTCCCGTGTAAGCGCGCTGTTTTTCGGTGAGATCATGTACCAACTGGCCCGGCAACTATCCTTAGTGTGATATCCTTAATGCGCAAGAGTGTTTGGTGATGCATGCATGACGTCAGACAGGTGCGCAGCCATCCTTCCCCGCTGTATCGTTGCGCATTTTCTGAACATCTGCCCTTAAACAAGAAACAGTGGATACTTTCCAGACATACCTCGTGCAGGACACACATTATTATGACGCACACTCGGAATACGGACCCTGCACAGCCGGAATACACCACGTGACACACCGGTGGCCGACGACGCAGTGAACGTGTTAACAAACGACCGTTGCACGTAAATGTGAATTACTTGCGTGACACGGCACACCTTTCGCTAAATGTACAAGTTTACCCAAGCAGACACAGCGAACTGTGGCATATTCCAACATGCCGCACAATATATGATACATATAGCCTAGCAAACACGCTGCCCCGTCTTTTAATTAAGTTTCATGCCGCAAAAGTTGATGTATCACGAGCATGCCGCAAAAATATACGGGATGCATGTGCTACTTTTTAGATTTCACCACGCTTTCACTGCTTCCTCACCTCTTTCGATCCATAAATTGTTGACCTGATTTGAATAACCAATGACATGTTTTTTGTGAAGTATACTTTTCTGTTGATTTTTTATCATTTTTTTGTGTACGCTTCATTTCCTCACTGTCTTTTCTAATTATTTTTGTGCATGTATGTTGCCTGCCGCCCTGCAATGTAGGGGCCGAGGGGCATGTCAAGCCACAATTTCTGGCTTTTTTCCTCGACCCTCACCGTGTATACATGGGAAATAAATTGAATTGAAATATACGGAAGACTTGAGCGCATTAGGTGACTTCTAGCGACGAGCACAGCTCTCCCATTCAGAACAAATACGGGGCAGTTCGTTTAGGCACCTGCTGAACGCGCAGTGCACGGTTGATCTGCACGCCACCCGTGTACACGCTTAAACGATCCGCACGCTTGTGTACGTATACACAACTTGAGCGTCATATTACCGGATTCTCCGCCATTTACTCAGCTGAAGGGATGCACGTTCTCCTCGTGTTTTGAACGTATCCGCGGAGTGCGATTACGCCGTGCCAGTCTGTTTGTGACTGATTGCTAGCGTGCACTCACGTGAGACTGTCCTGCGTCGTCGCTTAATGACGTTAATGTGCGCCACCTGTTAAACAAACGAGGCGGACTGCATCCGCCAGAGCTATGTACATACGCTGTATTTTTGTTGTACATACGCTGTATTTTTGTTCAGTGCGACTCTCTGCTCATTTATTCGTTTAGATAAAGCAAAAGCCAGCGGAGGCATTACGTAAAACTCGAATGATAGCGATCCATAGAATACATGAGCACAGTGTTTAATTTCATTCAATACAGAGTTATTATCATAGTGCTATAACAGCTACAGAGCACCGCTTTTTTGAGGTTGTGCAATGTGTCCAGGAGGATATCTTGTTTAAGCCTGTTCGTTGGAGATAATGCGGTACAAACATTTAGAAATTCACTAATTCCGTGCAGGAGCCGAACCACCACCGCGGGATACAAAGCATATGTCAACGTTAACTACAACGGATGGCAAGACAACAATTCTTGACCAACGCCCGCGGTATATACCTGCTGCAATTTAAGCGTTACTTTCCAGCGCACGCCCCTTTCTTCAATTACTTTCTTTTTGTCGCGTTATCTTTAATACCAGCACATTCTCGAAACGCTGATACGAAAAGAGACGTTACGCGCGTGATGATACCTCAAAGCCAACATTCCGACGAAGGAATACGTCCCAGACCATATTTAAAAACGTTGTTCCAGACAAGTCGCCTCGTTCAAAAGCGCCATTTCCGGCTTACTGGGTCACTGCGACCGATTCTGCCATTGTCTCTACCTATCTTCCGTTACACACTAGACCAATGCGACACACGAATTCGATGACACGTTAGCTGTTTTTCTTTTCACTACAACCGTCACGCCTTTCAATGCTTTGTCTCGCATTTCATTCACAAGGTGAACCACTGAACCGACAAAGCAAACGTCACCACTGTACAGGTGACTAATATAGTGTTCGTTTCGTGTATGCGCAAACCTAGCCAAAAATAAGCCCGAGAGAAAGACGCTCCAGCGGCGCACATGCACGGCAACGCCTCTCCGCACACACCTCAGACAACTGCAGAGCGTGTGCCGCCACCACCTGGCCAGGTAAGTAGGCGGGCTGATCACATGCGCCGCGAAGGACAAGGCCGCTACCCACAAAGGGGGCCGGTTTCTGCCAAGATACACGCCCCTCTCGCCACAGGAACCCCCCGGTGTGGTTGTAGCCAGAATAAGCGGGCCCGGGGGGCGCCGCCCGTACCCCCCCAACCACACCCCCTTCTCACGTTTCGAGGCGCCACACCGTCTCGAAACCAACGAGGAGGAGAGGAGGATGTGGATGAGAGGGCCACACTGAAGATGTCGGGCGCGAGGGGGCAGACCGGTCGCCGTCCGCTCGCTTTATTAATCGGAGGTGGAGAAGAAGGGGAGACAGATGAGATATCTGCGCTGGACCTCCTTCTCTCCCTTCGCTCATTTCTTTGCTACAACGAAGGTGAGGGACGGAGAGGGAAGAAACGAGAGAGGCGAGATGAAGCGCCGCCCCTCGTTATATTTGTGAGGCAGTGAGCTTCCCTTCGCGATGGGCCACGGTGGGAAACTAATTTTGTTGGCAGCACCGAGCGACGAAGGCGTTGAGATCGAAAGGACAAGAACCGAAGGCGTCGTTCGTTTCGTTGGGCCGCCTTGGCCTCGGTGCGCGGGGATGCCGAGTGTCTTGATACGACAAGATGTTCTTACGGCGAACGGCTGGTCAAATCTACAGAAACGTACCGCTCAATTGACTTGGAGCGATGCCGTAAATACGCTGTACACAACTCGCTCAATACGACCGGCGCAAGTGTTTCTTCGAGGGGGTACGGGCATAATGCTGCAAGACTTGAGCCGAATGCCATTGCTACCGCATTGGTTTTGAGCGTCGGATGAAGCGCACACGCTCTGCAGATGATCATGGTGGTTTATGCCTAGTAAGCCCGGTAGTGCACCGTGGCAAGCAACAAACGGAGTTCAGCGTCAGTAAATGTGGATTAAACAAAGCTCGTTGTTGTTACTACAGCAGAGCAGGCACAGTTTCTATATAGAGCATCTGAAGTGGAATGGCCAGCGGATGTCCATCGCATGTCAAGTGTAGCACCTCAGACCAAGACGCCGCCGACAACAATACAAGCGCCACCTTACACGCTAGAAATTACCTTTCTCCTTTCAGCTCAACAACGATATGACAGCGATTGAAAGTCCAAAAGCGGGAATTAATACCTGCGTGCGGAGCGCTGTTGCACCGCACCCAGTGCGTCGCTGAGCTTTTCACACGTCGCAGTGCTGCAGTGAAGTAACCACAGACCTTTCTGCGCTGCTTACACGCGCGGTGTTATAATCCACACGGCAACCACGGGTGCCCCTGAGCACCAGGGATTGATGGCACCGTAGGAGATAAATCCAAGCTTACCTGCGGAAAAGAAGAAAGAAGAATTTCAGCATCGTGTGTTCATGGCATGGCTTTACAAGCAGTAAAAAAATTAATCCGTTAAAAGTTCGCGCTTGAAAGAGCTCTACGGTTCGCCGACACGCCCCCTGTGGACATTAGGAGACGGCGTCAAAGTGACGTCTACGGAAAGGGAAGAAAGCGGAAAAGAGGTTTTAAAGCTTCGATACACGTCACATCTAACACATACACATATCGGTACATCACATATCAGCAGATCGCATATCAGTACATCACATACGAATATAGCAGGTATCAGTACATACCACCGTATTCTGTGTTCTCGCTATACGTTAGCCTTGTGATGGCCAAATTATGAAGGAATCAAAGAAAAAAATCGCCACTTCCACAGCATGCTATGGCTAATGTGCCCACAGTCAAAAGCTAACGACAAAACTTTGTTCGCGCCGGCAGAAGTTTATAAGTCGGTATGTTGCTAATCAGCTAGTCCGAGTTGTGTAGAAGGCCAACTCGAAGCCTTCAAACTCGGAAAGCCCACGGACAGTAGAGATTTTTTTTTTCATCCAAGAAATGTTTTTTCTATTTCTCCGCAGCACTAAGTGGGATGCAACTCAAGAACGAAGCGGCAGATGCCCCTCAAAGGAGCCCGTGCAGTCAATGGCGTCGACCTATTTTGATGACGCCGCGGTTTATACAGTTAAGCCGTGGTCATACCCCGTTCATCGGCCACCACCTGCGATTTCACGCTAGCGGGTCCAAAGGGAGCGGTCAAGGAGTAGATGGTGAGAAGTGGTCAAGGGTTATAACCGGTCGACGCCATTATCTGGATGGACTCCTTTGAGGGGCATTGTATCCGACTATAGTAAGAAACTCAAGAGGCCTTGAATCAGAGGAGTTGAACAAGACTGGAAGTCGCACATTCGCGCCTCCTCTTTTTTTTTCGAACAGATTCCTGACAGTGAATTACAAGCATTTTGATCGGAAACCGCCGCTACTACTGAGAACTTGCTGACATCAAACGTTGAATGGAAGTTCCATGAGTAAACGGTGCGCAAATGGTATGCTGCGACTTCGCGACACTGGACGTGAACGGTTAGGACCACCGAAAATAGCATCACTGGGAAGCACTTCTGTCATCGCCCCTTCTATTTCATTGTCAAAAAAAAAAGAACTCGCATTCCTTAGTGTATGAACGTAATCTTGCACATGTTTTCTGATTTCTGTGAATCTCGGCAGCTACACGTTTTTGTCGCGCACGTACAGTCTTCTGCCGCGTCATAGCAGCCTTTCACCGCTGTATAAAGCACTTGCGGTTTCATGAAATAAACAGTTGGAAGTAGCACTCGTCCATGTCTCTTACTTCTTTGTCCGTGTTGTTTTAGCGCTTTCGAAAAATGACAAACGTTCACCAACTAGCCCGATCCGCCACCCTTCTGGGTTAAGCAGTGTCACGGCACCTGTCTGCGTTCGTGCTGAAGGCCCAGATACTCCCTTTGATAGAACACTATATCACAGTGTCGGCTCTCTCTAAAGAAGTGTTCGTCTTTTCTCCTTTCACTGTAGTGAAGAGGTTACTCAATAGCGTAACATATTTTTTTTGCTATGTAGGGAAGCTTGGAGCGTTCGTTAGTCCCCTAAAACCAACGAGAAACAATATAATAAAGCAGTTTTGAACATTCTTAAAACATATCATCAAGCTGCCACGAAACAACTGAGTAAGAAACCAGGCTCAGATGTGCACTGCGATGCGCTTGCTAGGGGCACGGCAGCGTGTGAATTGCCAGAAAAGCTGCACCACTGTCAATGCCCATAGTAAGGCACGGTGAACGCCTCTACGTCCTCATCATCCATGAACGATAAACATGAATAAAAAAAAGGTAACACAGAAGTAGCTGCGGGAACATGAGCGTTCAATGTTTACTTCAACGCCGGGCGTGGTCAGCTGGCCCGAGAAAAGCACAGCAGCGTTCGTCCACTCCGAAGGAAATCGGCCTTGAAGTGTACAAGAGGAACCCAAAGAGCGCGCAACCCTTCCCAAAAAAGGGTGCGGGGGCGCCACAAAGAACAGAACCACTCTCAGCAAACAAACACTTCTCTGAGCAACAACGCTCCTCCACACTGTCGGAAGCACCCCCGCACAACTTGGCCCCACAGCTAAAGAGAGAGCTCAAGAATGCACTGAGAGATAAGCGAGGCGGCAGAAGCACCACCACCGAACGCTGCCTCGACGAGAAAACAGCCCGGACGATGCCGCCTCTTGTGTGCACTAAAAGAGGGGCGAGTGAGCGCAGCTACTTTGTATAGAAACACGCTTTCGAGTCTATGGACAGCTCACAATGTGCTAGCGGAGCCCTACTTCTCTCTCACAGACACAGGCACACACCGGTGGAGAGGAAAGAAATGGCACCAAGAGCGTGTAACCGCTGCATGCCAAAAAGGAAGAAAACCCGTAGCGACACCTCGCGGGAACACGTGAAAGCAGCGCGCGCAACAAGAGGCCCGCTGGGGAGGACACGTACACACAGGTGACAGATCCTTTAGAAGCAGTTGTACAGTGCTGGACACGCAGCAGCGGCGAAAGTAGCCCTCGAGCAAACAGAGCAACAACTACGGAGGGAAGGATGTTTGCTTTCGAAACGCATTGCCGGCTCAGTGTGGTGCTCCGTCCACGGGTCGGGGTCAGCGAGTGGTGCTCTCAAAAAGGAGCATGCAAAGTGCGCGCCACGCGACTTTACCGCCGGGCCGCTGGCTTCCTTTACCCCCCCCCCCCCCCCCCCTCACCACCCTTTTTCCTCTAAAAAAAAACGAAACGGTAAAATAAAGCGTGGACGACGGAGCGGTAGGGTGGGTGAAGTGTGAATACCCACTGGCTGGGTCTTCCCGTAAGATGACACCGAAATGACCCAGGAAGAAAGATCCTGCGCGGACAAGGGATTTGTAGGGAGGGCTGAACGGGGTTTACACGTCTTTTGCAGTGAGTCTCCAGAAACCGCGAGGTATTCCCCGTAGTTCGGCCAGGTCGCAGCGTGTATAGGATGACAACCGTGAAAGGGAGGGAGACGGGAGAAAAGAGGAGGATAAGCATGAAAGAAAAATAAGGCTAATGTTCCTGAAAGAAGAAGCGGAGGAAAGCAGCCTCTCCGACAAAAACGCACAGAACTGACGATAACATGAAGAAAAAAAAAGAGTAACAACAGAGCAGCTTAGCTCAAGAATGAGGAGCGGTAAAGCGGAGCTGGGCTTCCTATACAAGGAGATAAAAATAAGGAAAGTTAAGAAATGGAGTGCGCAGAGGACCGACATTAGCGGCGATAAGAACGGGGCGATAGCGGAAGGCTGTGCCAGCGGCAGAGAAGAACGGCAGGGCAAAGAAACGTCCGGAGCGGACCAGAAATAAAGCACTCAGCAACAAAGGTGCCACGGGAAAGGCGGTGGAGGGCACCACGGGACATATAGGGAGATAAGGGATGTCAATAAAGCGCCAAGAGCGGGACAGAACGTCCAAGCGAAGAAAAGCTGACGAGCAAGCAAGAGGCCCGGGATGCTCGCCAGTAAACTGCAACGAGAAGGAATGAAAGCAGGTGCGGACAAACGAAACAAAATTGGGGAACAAAACGGGTTCCGCTGGCGAACAAGGAAAAGAAGGAGGGGGTAGCAGGGCAAAGGCCGAAATGTTCAGCAGGAAAAAGGGGGAGGAAATCGGGATTTGTGTCGGTTCGCACGCTCGACCGCGAAGGGAAGGCGACGACGCCGAGTCGGGTAAAAACAAAAATACACTTTCAAGGCGTCGCTGCGGAGAGACTGACGCCTGTGGCGCCACCGGGTAGCGGGCGTGAGAACGAAAAGCGGGAGAAGGGGGTGCACCGGCGAAGTGCGGGGTGAACGCGCCGCGACACGTTTGGTTCGGTGTTCACCGTTTCAACGGGGCTCCGTCGCGTAGTATTTATCTTGCCGCCACGGTGTATATAGCAGCACAATCGCCACTGCAGCCCGTTACTTTTCCTTTTCTTCCTCCGTGGCCTGCACTCGGACTATATTTTGTTTCTCTGTTGTGTTTTTTTTTTGTAATCTTGTTCCTTTTATCCCCCACTGGTTCCATCCGCCTTGCACTGGTCCTCAATCGGTATTATGTTTTTATCGTCTCCTTCTCTCGACAGCGAGCCCAGACTCCTTTCACCCCAGCCCCGTCACCTCCTTGTCGCCGGCGAGAACACCGGCTACGCATTGTGTAATGCAGCTAGCACTCGTTTGATGGCAAGGAGGACTCATTTAGAAGAACGACGACGCCGATACTGTCACTGAGGACGAGGTCCACCGCAACGAAGTGGAAAAACGAAAAAAAGAAAAAAAAACTAAGCGTGCTTGCGTCAGCGGCTAAAACAAAAAAAAAACGAGAAAACATTTCGGGACCATGCAATGCAGGTATACAGGGCACTCCACTCTTTCTGCGGGTCGCTTTTTTTTTAGGAACAACTTTTTGCTGCCGGCACCGCACCTCAGTCTTGAGAAACGAGGCACTGCGCACAGACAGAAAGAAGGAGAGAGTGAGGAAGAGGGTACGCCGCTTGCGAGTACCGCGTGTGTGAGGGAGAGAGCAGGGAGAGGCGTGAAATGCTTGGCGCGAGAGAAGTAGCCGCCGCCGCCGGAACGAAAAGCGCGGCGTCCGCTGCGGCCGGAGGGAGGCAAATGTGTGCTCAGTCCGTCGAGTACGCGTGTCAACACGTCGTCGTCAACGCCGCCGCGGCCGCCTTTGAGAAAAGCCGTGCCGCAACAAGCGCCTTCTTCTTTCGCGTATGCCCGCGTTGCGGCCCGTGTGTAACTCCTTTCTCTTGTCTATTTTCTTTTTTGCATCCCGCGCCGCTCTTCGGTGCCCCGGCGGCCAGAGGAGGAAATGCGAGCGGACCGACCGCCTCGCGCTTTCTTTCTTGCCTGTTTTCTGTTCCCACCGCGGCCTTAGCTCCGTGAGAGATTTCGCCTTCTCGCGTGTCGTCTTTGTTCATCTCGTCTCGAGCCAGCCGAGAGAGGGAGAGAGTTGAGGAGATGTTTGAGGAACTCGCTTTCCGCCTTTTCATCTTGACGAATGTGTGTCTACAGGCGTGTACTGGACAGGGGAGCGTCGTCGCGCTAATGCACTCGTATCTAAAGCGCGCACGTATATGGGAGTGCGCGCTGCTCGCGAGGTTCGCTTCGCCGCTTCCTTTTGCGGCCGCGGCAAGCCGCCTTCTCAACGCCGGACTTTGTTGCCACTAAGTAACACAACTCTCAAGCTGTTGGCGGGCACAGTTCGTATACGTTAAGCCTCCGCGGGGTTCCACGTAGTATACCTAGTGAGCACAGAATCTAACGAAAATGATACGCGTGTAATCACTAACCGCGCGCCGGCGGTGGAAAGCTTCCACCACATGCACTTCGCCCATGTGCACTGCCGCTCGGCCGGAACACCCTACGCTTACTTAGCAGCATCAACTGAACGTGGTACGTACCAGGGCTTGATTGAAAACCCTGTCCACTACAGGCAGACGTGAAACACAGGGAGCACAAAAAGTGCAACAAGGCATAAAGTTCAGCAGGTTGTTGCCTTCTCTTTTTGTGACCGTGTTCCTGTAGCGTTGTTGTTTCCCGAAGCTTGAACACAAAAGACTAACAGAAAGCACAGAAAAAAAACAACCTATAGTTTCTTCTCCAAGGAAATCAGGACACACACCACTAGCCTCTTCTCGCAGGAGATATAACTTACAAAACAATTACGCATCGGAACATATGAAAAAATGAGGAAATAATTCGAGATACCACAAACAACGTCATAAAAAGCACTCAGCGAAATCATTCTAAAACGCTATTCTGCGTCTTGTCGTTTTAGTATAGTAGAGGCTTTTTATTTCATATAGAGCGTATACCTTCGCCACTATATCGCTTACCGCAGATCGTACTCCTCCACTGCGCAGGTTAAAGGTATGGGTAAAGGTACGCGCGTGGCGCCATCTGGCGCCCTCGAGGAGACCTGCGCATGCGCACTAACGGCGATCCGTACGCGCTATGCTAAGTGTCTCTATAGTCTCTGTGCAACTCTTTTTGCGTTTGTATCAGTTGTGGACATAGCTTCCTCGCGGCGCAAGATAGATCTGGCCTGTATACAGATCTTTAATTCAAGAGGAGAGTCTCACGATGCGGTACTAATTATTTATGCGCTCCGCGCCAGCAGCTGCTGTGGTGTGCAAATGCGGCCGAACTCTATATAAGAGGTGCCTTGGCAATGTTCGAAGCAATGGTATATGCGGTTCCTGCTCGTTTGGACAAACAAAGAACCCTTTCCGGCAACAATTCGTGAACAGCGAGTGCACTATAGACCGGCGTGTACAAGCCTGCGCACCCAGTTTGTAACGATAAAATAACTCGCACAGTAACAGGGGCGCGATAACGCCTGTTTTCCGTATATGTTCAGTCATTCAGGGCCCCCACGACGGAAGGCGGGAAACGTGCCTGCGCACAGCAGTGACGAGACGACACCTTATTGAAATGCAAATGCAATACGATCGACGTAGTACGCTCCCACAAACACGCACGCACGCACGCACACAACAAGCGAGCTCGAAAGATGCGTTTCCCTACAGGCGCTCACGAAGATATAAGTATACGCACCAGAGGCAACGCAAAGATCGTATATGGCCCCATGCATCTATCTATCTATCTATCTATCTATCTATATACCGAAACTGTGAGCGAAGGAGAGTGCGCGTAGGTTGCGTTCGTGATGTGCTTGAAACAAACAAACAAACAAACAATAAAGCTCGTCCCGTGTATAAAAATAAAAGCAACGATCGCTGCTGCTCCCGCATTCATTCACGTGGCCATCAAATGGCGCCGTCGCATGTTGACAACGCCTGGTGGCGTGCGCGTCGCTAAAGCGCCTCCGAGAATGAAGATCGATATGCCGTGCGAGGCATAAGCAATGCCATTGTTTACGCGTCTTCATGCTAGCGTGCACATCGTCTATCGAAACTTAACAACAGGCTGCGTCAGCAGCCCTCGTTTCGGGGACTTTGATGGACCGTACGTCAAAATCAGTTTGCGTGTTCATCCAACACATTTCGATTTGAACATGCAACACCACCGCGATAATTGTTTCACGGCGGTTGTTTCAACGCTGCAACTACCTCAGAAAAGAAGAAATAGAAAGGATATATTTCGCTCCTGCCATCCCAACTCGCGGCAGAACCACGGACTTACTGTCGATGCTTGGGCGTTTGTTCGTTTTGTTTTTAATTCTGTAGAGCCCATTCGCCATTCGACCGCACGCTACCGCTAAGCATTGCAGTTGTGGCTACTTTGGGCCTAACACGGCTACTTTCTCGAGAGCCCCGCGATCGGAATATTGGGTTTGCACCCTGTCTGTCTGTCTGTTGTTGTCAGGAAGAAAGAAAAGGAAAGTGCACAGGCCTGCCCACTGGCTCAAGCCGAGCCACAATCGCTACCACGTGCAGATAGTAGGAGAGTTGAAAGATGGGATAGAAAGACAGGATAGTACAGACGCGCTAAAGACAAGGCCGATCCCGGAGGCAGTGCAATACCGGGCCAACCGGTGGCGGGAGTGAAGCATCCTTCAAGCTCTCCGCCACATTTCCAAAAATAAGTCCAATTGGACCCGTGACAGATACGCTACGGGGTCCGGACATTCCCTATGGGTTTGCACCCTGCGGCTACTTTTTGGCTACTTCCAATGTTCACTTAAGCGTGTTTGTTAGACGCAGCGTGTTTATTCACGGCATGCTGGGTTTTATTAATATTGTTCTATACGACCGCTGGCGTTTGGCGTAAACGCGACTCTGATGTATTATATGCAAACGCCGGAGGTTTCCTCCATTACCGTCCACCGCACGGCAGCGCCTGACAAATGACGATTCGCATGACGGCTGCAGAGCATCAGAACAATCACTGTCTATCTACAGAGCCAGTCAAACCGCGTTCGTTCGGTTCCAGTGCCCCTCGCCTTTGTTACTCAGTGCCCCACTGGTTCTATACGGTGCGTGGCCTGTATAAAATAAGTAATGCTTTTGTGACCGCCCCTCTCACAACCGGGCTCTGCACGTCGACAAAGCTCCCATAAAGCGAGACGGTGGGCCAGTGAATCCCGCCAGCAGAGGACGAGACGCGAGCTCCACGCCGACGCCAGGCGCCCACCAGCATGCAGCACAGAGATGGGCTACAGCGCAGGCTTTCTTATCCGAGTCCGGCATCGGCTCTTAGCACCGCCAGAGGGCCGCTCGTAAAAATTGTCTCCTCGCTGGAACGCCGGATGGGCCAAGGCCGACCACAGTGCTCTGTTCTTCTTTCTTCCCCTTCTCCACCTCTCTCTCTTTCTTTCTTTTTGAAGGATAGAGCGTTCAGCAGAAGCCGCCATTGGGTGACCGCGGACACGCGCGAATGCCGCGTCATTCCACAACCGATACCGTGCGCAACTCTTGTTTCTATAGCGTCGCCCACTCATCTGACTACGCGGTGCGCACACAGTAGCAGCGCAAGACCTACACGCGAGCCACATCGGCTGCCGGGCCTGCAGGCACTGGCCCGGAAACCGTGGAAATACTCTTTCGTATCTGCAGAAGCGCGCGTGCCTTATCGCAAACAACCCCATAGTAGCTCGGGAAAGCGTCGCAAGGCTTTAGTCAAGCAGGTGAGCTATGCTCGCCGAGAGACAGAACTGCGTCTCGACCAGGTTGACCAGAAAGAAGTGAGAATAGTAAGAACAAGTATGCGCGCAATGTTATATATTCCGGAACTTTATGGAATGCCCAGCACTCGACAACAAGGTTTCGAAACTCAGGGCAGAAGAGAGAGAGAGAGGAAAGGAAGAAAGGTCGCGAAAGCAAGACAGCAGATGACGCAGGGGGAACAAAAATAGACGGCCGGAAATAGCAGAAGGAAAGATATGCGAAGTTAAAGAACAGGACAAGCAGACAGCATTTATGGCCGACAGATAAGATTGAGCAACGCACACGACTGGTGAGTCTCAGGAAGCGGCACAGACCACGCAAAACAGCGCAGTACCGCGCCGCCATCTTAAACGAAACCATCAACGGAGAAACTCGGAGACGGAAAGATGAGAGGGCCTCGATCTGCTTGTGCGGCTCCGAAACGGCCAACAGAAACCTATCGGGCCAGGGCCGGCGCGACAGCCCATAGTAAGCGGGAAGAGGGGGGGGGGGGGTGGAGTTGGAGGAGGAAGGTGCAAGAGAGGTTACAGAGAGAGACGATACGGTGGCGGCAAGAGACGGTTTGTCCTCGCCACATACACACGGCTCCGCGCGAAAAAGATGGAGGGGATCAATTTGGCGCCGCGCAGGAGCCGATAGCGAGATAAGGGGAGGAGACGCTCGGGACACTTGGAGTGGGGGGGGAGACGCTATGACAGGCAGAAAAGGAATGGTGTACACGTATAGCACGGCGCAGACAGCGGTCGGGGACACGGCCTCAACAGTGTGTCGCGTCCTCTGGCGGAAGGGAGCCGCATGATGGATGCCCCACGCACGCAACTCATTCGTTGCTTGTTTCGTCGCCCGGCTTTGTGTCGCCAGGCGGCGCCGAGAGAAGACGTCACTTAGCCCGAATGAGGGTGCGTGGCAACCCCGGAGCATTTTTCCTCTCTTGGTGTCACACTTGTCCATCGCGACACTTACGCCTTTCTTTGCAGAAAGAAAGGATAGGGGTGAAAAAAAAAAAAAAAGTGCGACTCTGCCTTCACCTGACCCTCAGAAGTACTTGCTGTTCGATGACTTCGGACTATCCTGGCTTCAATCGTAGTGTGCGAAAGGACTTCAGTACCCCTGGAATTACACGTGCAAGCCTATGAACCGTACACAGTATGCAAGCTGTACACACAACCTAGGTAAAATGCCCTCAGTTCACATAGTTTTCTTTTGAGCTGTATTGTGGAACAGGCACGTCCTTCCCCCCCCCAGGAGACCAATAAAGTCTTGAAACGTATACCCCCACTGCACTGGTGAAAAGCAAATCATATGTGGGCCGAAGACTTTTGAGCAAGACTGTACATGTCAATGTGTACTTGCACATATCACTAAACACAGGAATTAGCTCTCTCTTGTTGTATTCGTCCCCACGGCGTTCAGCTATACAGTGACGCACGTATACAAGCTCCGTGCGATTTCCAGGCGCACGATAATACAGCTCTAAGAGACGATGAAGCGGCAAAACATGACACAGAGCGACTGAAAAATAGAGGAGTAAGACCGCTGCTTTCAGCTCGCAAAGCAACTCCGAAGCGTCTACAAAACCCCAGCTCGGTGAAAGTTGCTGCATCCGCTGCAAATCTCCCACCACGCAGACAACTGCACCCGTATATCTCGGGCATCGAATTAGAGTCGATGCACGTAAGCACGAAAAGGAGATATTCGGCTTAACTATACTGTACGTTGGGCTAGTTGGTTTAGTATTCCTAATTTTGAAAACGCAGGTGCACACAATGGTCGACAGTACAGGACAAGCGCTCCTACCGTCGTCCTGTCCTATCGTCAGTTGTCGTCGCCTTCGCTTTCGCAGATTCGAAAGGGAAAGATGCGCACACACTTTGGCATCGCATTTCGCGCGCTAAGAAATCTCCGTCACTCGTCTCCCCGCGACGCGTCCGCGCGAGACAGGAGGAGAAAAAGAGGATGGGGGAGGGTGAAGTTCCCTCCCCCTTTACCTCGACCTTCTGGAAGACGCGCTCCGCGTGTGTGTCGCGGCCTCAAAGAAAAGTGTCCCATCAAGGGGAGGCCTAAAACCGGCGAAGTCATAAAAGCCGAGTGAGCCTGGCGAATGTTTACTGCCTCCCGCTGAGAGGGAGTGGGAACCCGCCGAGAAGCGGGCCATTCTCCCTCCTTACACTGCCACTGCTAAAAGCAAACACACTGCCCGCACTCAGCGCAAGTAGACCCGAACGCGAAGCATAGAAAGGCAGAAACGATAAGTCCCCGATAATGCACGCTGTCGGTGCCCCCTTATATACGTGTGTACGTGCGTGTGAACGACCTCGGAATACAAAGTAATTTTATGCGACTTGGAGGACGTGATGAGGTGGCGAAATTCTGAGGGATGTGCATAAAAGTAACCGGTATTCGCTGAAATGATAACGCGTGGTGTGCATGCATGCGACAAGGTCATCGAATTGCCCTTCCTATCCGAGCGCCTGCCTATTACTTATTTGTTGTTGTTTTTTTTCTGCTAGCAACAGCATGAGAATTGCCGGCATAAAGTCGTTGGTATGAAGGAGTGCAGTGGACAGAAGACACCGTATAATTGACGGTAATATACACAGGAAAGTTTGATCACCTGCATTTCTTTAATTGGGCTCTTTGCGCTGCACATCCGCTGAAATTCGGCTGCTGTTGCAATCGAAGATCACACGGACTAAGCAATGAGAAAAAAAAATGGTTAGACAAAAGTGCAGCGCAGCAGATGGGAATTAGAGAGCCATGGGTAATCGACACAATACTAACGCTGCAGAATTCGAAGCCTGGCTGAATCCATACCACCGTTCAGACACTTGTCTTTTCGCTGTTTAGAACTTGATTAAGCGCATGCGCAGTAGACGCTTGTATGAAATCCACCAATCGGAACGCTGCTGGCACAGCCCCGATGGAAATATGGCTGCACCCAAAAAGGCAATTGTGAAAAGGTCTATATAGGATACAGCACTGGTGGAGCAAGGCTTGGGACCTTAATATCGACCCGAAGAAGCTTCGCTCCAAGCTCAAACAAGCTCAAGCTGGACAGGAGTAAAAAAAAAACGGTTCATAATGACGTCTGCGTTGAGTCGTTTACATCAGTCCTCCGAGTCGTGCGAATTTTACCAGAGAGCGACGACTTAAATAACTGCATTTTTGCTTTTATTTAGTATTTCGCCTGCACTCGTGTTTTGCTTGTCGCGTCTTCAAGAAATCCTTGCTTTCCGGAAACCCCGTGCACTCAATGGAGCAAAATGTGACCTTCCTGAGCGACTGCGGAGGGAAGGTTATGGAGAAGGCTTCTACAGCTGCACGTGGTTGGTTCTATAGCTTTGTAAAGCAATGTCTGGAGCGCTTGTCTCGTGCATAAGTAGAGAAGGAACGTAACGCATTTCACGAGTGCAAGAAATTGGGCGCATTCTCAGTCCAGAATACTAATCTTAAAACAGTACAGCCGAGCAGACGTCGAAAAAAGATGTAGACGCACACATGAAGCTACGATTTTTTAAGTACGCTGAACATTATCATAACATTAAAACATGCTAAACGAAATATTACACAAGAATCGAAGAAAGGAGGTTGACGAGGCTGGCTACCCACAAAAGAGGGAGAGTAAAACGACCAAAAGAATTAGATAAAGAGAAAGGAAGTTTAGACTGTCGTGAGTGTAAAACGTGACCGCGGTCATCTATAACCGTCGTGTCAGAGAGAGAGAGAGAGAAATGAGCTCAAGTTAACAACCTGCTCTTCCGGGCGACAGGTGTGAACCGTTGCGCTAGATTAAACACGCACACGAGTAAAACTTGCAAGATTCTCAAGCGAGACTTCTTTCACTGCAGGTTTGGTATCATCACACGAGCATTGTTGGTTACAGTAATCACGATACGCCGGAAGCTTCGAGGATTAAGTCATTACGCTCACGAGGCGTTAACAACTTCGCACGCACATCTCAAAGGAGCTGAAAAAAAAGAAACAGCAGAGCGTGTGAGTGGATCACATATAGCCGCGAAGAAGGCGAAACAATGAGGAGCGCTGAATGGGAGCCCTCCTTATGGAAGGGCGCTATCAACTTCGTCCGAAAGGAGGCATGACCAACCTATTCTCGAGCGCACACTTAGTCCGCGCATGCAGCTGTGGTTGCCGGAGGAAGCCGCAGATGGTTGTGTCTCACGCAAATAAGACGACGTGCTGGTGCGTGCGCGAGCATCCTCCGCGTCCTTTGTGTGTGATAAGGGGGCGGCTTTCGACGCGGCTATCATTTGCACGGAGTAACTGAGAAGGAAACGGAGACGCCTGCTCGCAGAGGCACCAGCACGCACGACAGCGTCTTCAGCGAGCGCGTGTGAGAAAAGCTCGAAGCGCTGAGACGTGAGAGACAGAACGAGAAATAAAAAATAAAGGAATAAACGCGAACATATGGACGGCGCTGCTCCAAGATATGCCTTGGGAAGAGCTTGAAGAAAGAAAAAGAGACCTTCTTGCAGGAGGAGGAGGAGGGGGGGGGGGGGGGTAAAGGTCGACGGAAATGACGGAAGCACTTATAATGACGAAGAGCAACGATCCCGACTGCGTACACGCAGCGCGACGGTTGCACGATTTGAGTTCGTCTCCTGAACGCTCCAGATGTCGAAGGAAAGAAAAATGGAAAAGCGTCGGTTGGAAGCAGTGGCGCGGCGAGACATTTGCATCTTTCGCTACACAGATAGGGGAGGAGGATTAAAAGGTGTAGAAATCTCTCTGGGCGTTGGAAGAGGGAAGGTGTATAGTTGCGGATGAGGAGTTTTGATGGGGGGGTCAACCACATTTCGGAGTTGGACGGTCATCCCTTGCTCTCTCTCTCTCTTCCTGAAGCCTCCCCGTGCACACCCCTTTTCTCAACGGAAGCCAACAGTCAGCGAAAGCAAGGGGTAGTGTGGTGTTGATTATTTAGAAATTAAGCGTTATTATTTTATGGCGCTTAAAGGTAATTGATAAGAGAACAGAAGAAAAAACAACCACATGCCGCCGGTGGGCTCCGAAACCACGACCTCCGAATTTCGCGAAACAAAAAAAAAACATCCCGTGTGCTTCTTAGTTTCGGTGACTGTTGGCTTCCGTCATGTATATCATAACGAACATCCCTTCCCTTGTCTGCTCTTTTCTCAACCGAAGATACGCGTGGCACTACATCTCAGCGTTGGCCACGGGCTCCACCAGCGGAGAGAACGGCGCTGCCGTCGGAGTGACGCGGTATGTAGGATCACGTGTCGCCTCGAACTGATTACATCACACTCCGTACTAACACTAGGAGTAAGCTTGTAGGCCTCTGTGTGTACTCGAATGCATAACCAGGGCCTAACTACAATGCGTAACAAAGGTAAAAACAGCGCTAATTTTTACACCCACCACACAGAAAAGCCAGACAAGACGGGCGCTTTCTGTGTGGTGTGTGCAAAAATTAGCGCTGTTTTTACCTTTGTCACACAATGTTACACCAACTAGCCCAGCAAGAGGCACTGTTAAATGAACTAGCTTAACTACAACCTCGCTCTCTAATAGGCTACCGTATTCGAATATCTTCGCAAAATCATCCAGCGGGTACAGCCCCTCTGTGGTCCACGTTGAACATAAGAGAACGAAAAGGATTATTTCGAGCTGGCAGAAGCGATCGCATCGTTACTGAATGCTGCTGCTGTGCAAGAACGGTGACAGCGAACAGCGCAGAAGACACGCCAGTAGAGAGATGCGAATAGTCACGCACTGCCAAATCAGAGGCTCGGCGATGGCCGCGCGTGATACTGCGAAGACCCGCTGGCAAGAGATGGCGCCACTGTACGCACTCATGCTGGGATAGGGGCTCCTTGCGCGCAGTATCGCTCGCTCCGGTGCCTCGTTTCGTTGTTTTTTTTTTGTTTTTTTTTTCAGACTCTTCAGCTAAGGCCATAATATGCACCTGGTTCATCGCCATCCGAAGAGTATATTAAGGCCAGGCATTGATCGCTTCGATCCCAACGCCCTGAGAATACTTTTTTTTTTTTCCACAGAAAGTCCGGTTTACCCGCGTCCTGGTATGGGGACGCCACCCACTGACTCATTTTTTTTTCTATTTTAATTAAAAGTTTTATTCATTCATTCCTTGTTTCAAGCTCTCGTGCATCACTTCTTGAACCTGACTTTGTCACCCGACCTGGGGTTAAAAGAAAAAGAAAAAAAAAGGCGTGCGATACTCAACACGTGCGTCTAATGATAACTCTTCACCTCAACCAAACGAGTGCAGGATTCCCAGGGTCGATTTGTATGCGAGGTGATGATCGGGCGTCCGCTTTCACGACCTACGCCCGAGCGCGAGAGATGGCCTAAGCGACGCACGCAGAAAAGGCAGGCAGGTAGGCCAAAAAAGTGTGCTGCATTGCCAAAAAAGAAAAAGAAGCAGAAAAACAAAAGAGACCAAAATAGATGAGAGTGAAGAGGAGGTCGTCAGCAGCTGCAGGCAGAAGAAAAGTGGCACCCGTGGCCTGGCCGGCAGAAAAGAGGATGGATTCCGACCGGGTCGTAAAAAGACAAGTCGGGACGACCCGTCTCTCGTTGCGCGGCCACTGTCGTCGCCCCACGGCGCCGATGGGCCCTAGCGTCTAGGAATTTTCGAAGACCGGGAAGGGGGGGCGTCGACAAGTCGTACACGACGCCGCAGAACGGCGCAGCCGCCGCTGAGCCTTCCACGCCGCGGTCTTAGTGAGCCCGGTTAAGTATAGCGCGTAGACAAAAGCCGGCAGATGGCGCTACATGTGCAGTCACCGAGCCTTTAATTTAGGCCGCTTTATTGCTCTTAAATGAGCGTCAGTGTATCGGTACTGGCAGTTTGCTGACTCTGTGAACGTATGTTATAGCAACTCCTCTTCAGCTGCGGTCTCTGAAGGTACAGTAGAACTGAAGGAAGGATATCGGAGGTCAATGTACTGGCGAAGTTTACTGCGAGCGCGCATTTTTTTTTTTTTAAGCCGTGATTTTGTTTGATTGCACAAGCGGACGTAAGAAGGTTGGCTTGTTGGTGAGCGGCCATTTTCGAGCAGCCTATCAGGACGGGATAGAAGCAGGCACAGAGACAACGCAGGCTGCAGCTCTTGCGCAAAACATACGCGCCGAAACTGAATGAGGGAATTTATCGGCATTTTTTTTTTTGAGATTCTCGAAAGTTTCAAGGCTTGAGAAGGGTTCAAGTTGGGGTCGTATAAAGAGCAAATGGAAGAGATCCACTCTGTAGCTGCGTATATGACATGGCCACAGATCGACATGTGAAATAAGTCAATGGTCACTGAAACTGAAGACCGTTGGCTTCTTTCAAATGTGTATAATACGGGGTACCTGATTTTCCTGCCCTTGTGTGCAGCACAGATGTATGTCTGTTAATAAGTGAAATAAATTTTTGAAACCAGCATAAACTTATTCACAGCGTCATTTAGAAAATATTCTCTGGGGCAAGCTGTGAAGGAAGTCCGAAGATTAATAGCGATCGGTCTTTCCGAAATAACTGCCAGTTACCCCAGAAAACAGCAGTGAAATACGAAGACCTAAGCAAACCTGACGAAGCTGCGGAGGAGCCCAGAAGCCTCGCCTTCGCCATTCCCGCCCAAACAGGTGGCACAGACGACACGCGCTATAAAAGACGCCGAAAACAAAGCGAAACAAAAGAAGCATAAAATGACGGGCGAAAAGAAAGCTTCTATTCTTTTTTTTAAGGCCGCAGCAGCGAAATGTAACCTCAGCACACACAACCAGTCAGCTCTGTTTCACGTTGCTGGCCAGTTGGAGGCTTTTTCTACGGAATGGAGGACGTTTTTTCTCCCAAATGAGCCGAGACGAAGGGCTAGGGCGGAAGCATGGATGCAAGTCGCGCGACGAGCAAAGAGGGAGAGGGAAATGGGAGGGAGAGAGGTTGGAATACAGCTTCCTCCCCCCTCTCCCCCCTAGTACTCAGAAAAAGAAGAAAAAAAAAACTCCAAGCACGAGTGAGTGACGGTCAGCGAGCCGCAACAGCGATGCTGCATGGGAGGAGGAGGAGACATCAGCGACTAACGACCGCGTGTGGAAACGCAACAGAAACGAATAATAGAACGAAAAAGAAAAAAAGAAGAGAAGAGTAAACTCCTTTTTTTCTGGAAAGCTGCGCGCTTCTACTTGCATGCATGTGGCGCCGGAAGACGCCGCTAGGGGGGGAGCGCGAAACGAAGACGCGGCTACATGTTTCAGCTGACCCGGAAAGGAGTCACGGGCAATTTGGGGAGAAAAGATGGAAATCCGCAGACTGATCGGAAGAGGAAAAACAGCAACCAAGAGACAAACAAAAAAAGAAATCTCGTAAACGCGCCAAGAAGAAGACGACGGCTTCGCATGTGGATGCATGCATACAGATACACGCACGCCCGGATGCTGCTGCTGGGAACGTTCCCTCGAATTTCTCTTGTACGCTTTTCTTTGAGAGTTTCATTACCGTCGTGCTTTTACCGCGTCTTTGGACGTGCGTTTCGTTATGCCTGCACTGGATCCTTGTTCACAGTGGAAACGGCTTCTGGCACGATTAGATTTACATGCGATTTAGCCGTTCAACTTTAGCAGTCCCTGCAGACAGCAGCTTTCATCGAAACTCTATGGATACGAACACGCCTTATCTGTAGCTGAAAAACTGAGAAAGACTCATGCAAGGAGACGGAGCAATCATTTCTAACTTGAACGTGGGAACGAGGCGAAGCCGACACCAAAGGAAAGAATAAAAGACGGAATATTAAAATGCACAATCATAGAACAGACGTAGAAGAATAGTAGATGAGAAAGAGAATTGAGCGAAAAGTGGATGTTTTTTTTATCCTTAGCAAACAAACGATGTTCCCACGTCACCCTCCTTTGAGTTACGCTAACAACAGGACTAAAAAAAAAAGGGGGGGGGGGGGGGGCAAAAAAGGTAAAGCCCCCTAACTTGAACAGGAAGTTTACGGAAAGTTTCGAGCGACAAATGCTCGCAGATGCAGATGAATTTATAGCACCTTCCTCACTCGAAAGACTGCACCTAACAGGTTGTACATACGCATTAGCCTATACTGCGTAAAACTCCGATGTTTCGACCACGTCACTCATCAAAGTCGCTTACAAGAACGATTGTGACGAGGACGTTCACCAACGGAGTGGAAACACAATACAAACGAAGACAAACCCTCGTGAGGTCAGGGCGGAAACAGAAGCTTTCAGGCCGCACGCACCCGAGAATAGCAATAGCCACAATCATCGAACCGCGGTTGTATATAGTGCTGCTGGTATAACGATTGGACACGTAATGACGGCGAGTGCACAACTACAGCGGATGTGTTGCGGCGCCGCATTACGGCGAATACACAACCACTGTGTTTACCTACATTCGTCGCGACTATTCTTCCGTATGAAGAGAGGACATCGGCTCGGGCATATAACGGGAAGGCTTTTTTTTTTTCTATCTGAGAACTTGTCTCTCTATACATGTACTTCCTTTCTCGCACCGTATACATGTACACGAGGAGCCCAAGCAACCGCGCATTAGAAGAAGCCATTACGTCTCGAGCGATGACACACATTCTACGAACGCCGGGCGACGCATGTAATTCGCCGGCCGTCGTCGCCACATATGAAGACGTCGTCTTCCCGACGCCACAACCAACACACGCACACACTCTCTTGCGCACCTACAGAGTGGAGCGACCACTGTGTTCACATACATACTATATACAGAAAAACACGGAGACATTCACTCCACACCGGACAGGTTTCGCGGCGTGTAGGTAGGTACCACTACAAGAACGCGCATTAATACGTGCGCGTTCGCAAAGAATAAATAGGAACAACGGGAGATAGGGGAGAGCGAAAAACGACAGCACGCAGTGAGAGAATGCGTGCGCTCGGAAATTGCAGTACGTTGCAGCGCCATTTTCTCTTCCCGCCTCCCCTTTCTTTCCATATCCCCCCCTTCCCCCCCCCCCCCCCCCCCCTCCACCGCTCGAGTGCTGCAGCGCTCAACTGCAGTCGTTATTGTTATGTCTGTCGCCAATGGACATCACCACTTTGCTTTGCGGCTGGGCTATGGAGCAGCCAAATGGCAAGGCGCGCTTAACTCGGTTCAGCGTGGCTAGACGGCCCGTACAAACATATACACACACAAAGACAGAAAGAGGGGGGGGGGGGGGGGGGGGGGGCAAGAAAACGGGCCTCGAGGCGGCAATTGACGGACCAGGAGACGACAAAATAGACTTTTTTCTTTCTATATTTCCATCGGCGGTTCGACGACTCGCAAATTACAATCGTTACAGCCTGTACACACGCAGCGGAATTATTCGTCGCAGACACCGAACGCGCCTACCCCTCGAAAACCATCCTAACGACGTCGGCCGGTGGATGAGAGCGGAGATGGCGCATGGTGTGTGTGTGTGTGTGTGTATATTCGCCGGCTGGCTGCCATTGTTAGACAATGATAGGCATTAAACTGCGACCTTTATACGCGGAGACGGGAGGAACGCTTTTAGAGGGATGAACCGGTCTCGCTTACTGTATTAGAGTTACGCGGGAATCTGGGAACGGAATCCGCAGGCTGCTAAGAATGATTATAAGTTGGTCGACACGGAAGGCAACGAACCACGAAAGAAGAAGAAACACAATTCGCAAGCCGGTCGCGTCCAAAGGCACGAGAGTTGTCTCGAAGCGTGAGAAAGAGTTCAGGAACACTTTTCCAAGACTGCGGAAGACTGGGAGCTGCCTGAGAGTGCAAAGCTACGCTCCGAAAAGCACGCTCACTTTCAACATTTGTAGGTGGCCAGTGAGGACTAACTGTGGGGAACAGAGGTTAGTTCTTTGGGGACTAACTGCATCAACACAACCATTAATTCTTTAAAAGACTAACCATGACTCCCCGAAAAAGTATAGTAGCAGCAGCAGCAGCAGCAGCAGCAGCAGCAGTAGTAGTAGTAGTAGTAGTAGTAGTAGTAGTAGTAGTAGTAGTAGTAGTAGTAGGAGTAGTAGTAGTAGTAGCATCAAACCAGGTATGCCACGAGAGGACTGGGAATGAGGAATGGGGATGGAAAGGGAACTCAAGAGCGAGAGGTCAGCAGGAGAGGGAACGAAATCGGTTTAAGGAAAGTCCTGCTCTTACAGTGAGTGTGTCTGAATTTTACTAAGGGTATACGGACCTAAGAAATGGATAGACGGATGTGTGGGGCAGGGAGAGTGAAGAACTTCTGCCTGAAAGCACCGCGCGATATCTTCCTTGATCTGATGGCAAAAGTAATTGCTAAAGGACCACAAGACACGCTTCGTCACCCCGGGGGTTAACCGCTCGTCGCAACGATTAAGTTCTGCACTCCCAAAGCACCATATAGAGTTTCGCATGCTTAGGGAACAAGACGCATGATATGGAAGTCCTGCCGTCAGGGTCCGATTACAAGACGCGGTGACAGTGTTAGATGCGCGCAAGAGGACATGTTGAAAACACAAAGATAGAGCTAGACTTGATGAAGGAATGTGTATTGCACGCCGTCGGCTCAGGGTCTCTTGTTTCGTAACCCGCCTGAGATCCAGCCTTTCCAAGCCACGTGCAGTCAGTCTGCCGGCCAAGTGGAACGGCGCGCCGCGACGCGCGCGAGTTACATAAGGGTCAAGCGAGGAGTTGCCTCGAGGGGAGAAAGAGGGCGCTGCATTACGAAACCGCAGCTAAGAGCTCGCAGCCGCATATAGGCGCAGAAATGCCGCTGTCCAGGCATGTGGCTCCGAAAGAATCTGCGGCGTCCGACACACCGTGGACGACAAGCCGGGAACAATGAAAACAATGCTTGGACTGAGAAGCCAAACGGAAGAAGGCGCGCGATGGAGCGGGGAAATTACAATAAAAAAAAACAATGAGGATTAGAATCCAGAACGGTGCCACCGGACCCTGTCCCAGGAATAATACTGCGGTGTGTGTGGCGCCTGTGAGAGGAGGAAACAGCTCAATTGGAGGAGGTAAGCAAAACAGTTGCGCTCTCCCAAACACTTTCAGGCTTCGCGGTTGAATAGGTAAGCCGACGCGGGCTGGTTGGAAAGAGAAGCCGCTAGACGACGAATTGCAAAGGGGGGCAAAGAATCAATAGACCTAAAGGCATGCGCAAGGAGCCGATGTGTATCGAACTGGCGACGGCGCGGCTTTGCGAACGTCCCGAAAACAGCCCTCTGTCTGCCCAGCCTTACACCGCTGCTGCCGCCACTGCTTCAGGTGCACGGTGAGAGAGGCAACGTGCAGGGCGCCAGCCGCAGGAGAATTTGTTCCATGGATGACCAGCAGTTATTACAGATAGATGCGGCCATGTCGAGTGAAGGGGTAGAGGCGGGGAGAAGAGCCCAATTTGCGACCGACGACTAGCAGAGGCCCCCCCCCCCCCCCCCCCCTTTTTTTTTTTCGAGCGTTTTGTTGATCTCTCTATCCTTATGCGAGGTTCTCCTCCGCCGTCGTGATGGGCCGCCCCTTCGGGGAGCAGCAGTTAACCGTCTCCGCTGCAATGCGACCGCGCAGCGAGAAGCAAGAGCCGCAGGCGAATGGTTGGTTGGCTCTCGCGCTAACGAGTTACACACGCGGTTGGGACGCGCGGGCCGAAACAGAATGAGCGGTGTGGTGGCGAGGAATGAACACTCATATTAGGTGGCGCCGGCTGATGTGGCTGTACAACTTCGTAAAGGCTCGCTCGTACGAGCGAGCCTTTTTTTCTTTCTTTGATTTTGTTCCTAGGCGAACTCTAGAATGTGCTCCATGTGCACGCAAGTGGGCACGTCCATACCAGTGCAGTTCGATGCTTCGTTTTGGAACGCATACACTCTGAACACAAAGGTGTAAAAAGGGAGTAAGCTGTCCTCTGGTTGCACTCCCTTTTGTAAAGGAGTTGCCCCGACGGACCAGAGATAAGTTCCGCCGTCAAACAACCCTAAATCCGCCTCGTGCGGTAGAAGCACCACTTGTGGCCCTTTTTCATCTAATCAATGTGGGGTCAAGGACCCATTTCCCAAGCATTTCACCCTGAATAAGCCGAGCACTAGAGTCACTAAATAAAGACTTAGAGTACCGTCACTGCAGCACGGCGGTAAGCAGGGGCGGCCATTTTGTTGTTCATCATTGTTGCCAGATTGCCGCTTCGGCGACCTCGCCGCTAACTTTGGCCCGGCCATTTTGTAAACAACGCTGTTAGCCACCCTGCGCTGCGGCGGGGATCGTAGCCGTACGGCATGGAGCCGCTCAGATGCAAACGGTACAGCTGTTGCCTTCAGTTTTGTTGTATCGTAGTAATGATAATTAGGAATGAAACAGTACACGTAGCATACGGTCGAGCCGATCTGTATTCTCCTACTTCGTCGTCTTCTCCCCCCATGCGCGCGAGTGCGTGCAGCGCACTTGCCACACTTCATCTTTATCACAAGTTTATGCTTTCGTCGTGCGGAGCTGAAATGCTGCGAGGCGCGGAATCCCCGGTCACTGAGTCGGTCACCGGCAGCACTCGCAGCACTAGGACTACCACAGTTGCCCGACTGAAAACGCATAAGCCACAAAATGGCAGCCCCCATGAACCGTCGCAGTGTAAACAAATATCACGTGATGCGAACTGACCAATGATCGTGGCGGCGGCACAGAACAATAGGAGAAAAGAGTGCCGGTACTCTAAGTCGTTATTTAGTGACTCTACCGAGCACCAGGCGAGGAGGGGAAAGCTTGTACCTATTGTATCACCGGTGGGTACCCGGCGGCGCTGAGGATCGAGCCCCGCACCTGCCGCATGCGAGGCGGATGCTCAGACCGCCCTTTCATAAAACGGAGTGGGCTAGAGGAGAGCTTACTCCCTTTGTTACTCCCATGTAGGCGTATTCCTGTTTGGAGTGTATACGCTCGAATAATAAACGCAGAAACGCCTGGACCGAAGCCGGCAGTATAGGCCGGCGTGTCTGTGCCCTCGCAGGGAGAAGCCCCAACGTATGTCTCTCTACTTAAACCACTGACAACTCTTTCTGTAACGTCGAATGGTTAACCTGCAACAAGATTGCGAGCTTACACTTAACGAGCATTTGATCCACAGACAACCTCTGCACAGTTAATCTTCCTATTTTTTTCTTCCTCTATTAAGCTGTAGGCTTCTGGCTTAAAGTGTACCGTTCGAATTCGATTCTGCCGTGACATGCAGTGCAAAAAAAAAAATCACTGACGATTACGGTAGTCGATAATGAGATGATTTAGAGCTCAGCTCTTCACACGCCACCTACCAGCGGTGGCAGGTGGCGTGTTAGGCTGCCAGCCACCCTCCGGAATCTTCCCGTGGCTGCCAACCTGCCAACACGCCACCTGTCACACGCCACCTGTCAGGTGTTACGCCGACGACGACAACGACGCAGAGCGGGCGGCTAGGAGCCGCGCTTTAAAATGACAAAACAGAAAACGCCTCAAAACTCCACGCTCCAGCCAGAGGTCGACGGACGGAGCTCAGGCCATCGATCGTTTACTCGCAGTTTAAGTTCCACTTCCTGGCTATATCCGCTGCGTTCGCGAAAGGATGCCTTTATATATAGGAAATGCTATTTTCGGGGTACAGGTATATAGACTGCCCGTTTGTTCCACCCGTTTGTTCCACCCACCCTTTCTACTTCGGTGAAGGCGGGATCGTCGAAGACGAGAGCGCTCCAGAGCAATAAACTGGGCGGAAGCCATGTAACCTGGTCGTCTAGTCAGACGGTGCAGCCAGACAAGGTAGAGCGATCGATGTCGGAAGGAAAACCTCGCAGTCAGCACGTGCGTACACCCGGGCGACCAGGGGTCCGGCACCTGCTGCGAAATGCCGATAGCGAGCACCCACCCAGCCCCGAAGCCAACTAACGCGGTTAATTGAAGCGCCTCTCACGTACGCTCGGCAGCAAAAAAAAAACGAACAAAACAGCTCTGTAACGAGACCGAAACTATGCAGGAAGAGGCCGCGCGAAGCGAAGCGCGGATCGAACAATGTGTCCAAGCGGGCGGCGAAAACCCTAATGGCAGGCAAAAAGGCACCCAGAGGGGAAAAGGGGAAACAAAAAGGGGAGCGAAGGGGAAGAGCCCGCGCGGGAAGACAAGCCGGTATTGAGTGAGGTAAGCCGAGCGATCTCGGATGGATAACAAAACACGGGGGAGGGTTGGAGAGCGAGCGGAAAGGGGGTTCCCGATACACAACGGCCCCAGCGAGAGCGCTCTCTTTGTTCGTCGGCGGGGGCAATTTTCAGTTAGCAGCCGACGACGACGCCGACAACAAGGCCTGGCCGCGGCGGTGTGCGGCTCGTAAGAAGAACCAAGCGTTCCGTTATACCGCGTGCGTGCGTGCGTGTGTGCGGGAGCACGCACTTGGCGATCGTTAAAACCTAGCGAGGAAGAATCTCGGAGAATCGCGATCGCTGCGGGAGCAGCCGAGACTTAAGGGCGTTGGGGAGTAGGATCGGGAGACGGGGGGAAAAGAGGAAGGAGAGACTCGCGCGCTTTAATTACGACACGGATCGAAATCACCCTCGAGGGAGTGCTGCTGAGCGTGGAGAAAGAAAGGGGAAGGAAGAAAGGCGCGTCTGCCCCCTCCCCCCCCCCCCCCCCTCTCTCCCCGCTCGCTCCGTGCGGCCAACGCTGGCGGTGGTGCTGCTCGCTCGGTGGCGACCACGTGCGCAATGGCGCCGCGCTTGGCGCGCGCTCGCGGCCCCACTTCGCGGATATCGTGGTCGCCTCGGCGCTGAACCGGAGGAGACAACTGCGCGTGCGTGGAGCAGTTTGGAACCCCGGGCACGCAGCCCTTGCAGGCAGGCGTGCAGCCGCGTACTATAGCTATTCGCCTGAACATGGGTGTGTGTGTGTAGACTATAGCTGCCGGCCAGCGACGCCTTACCTCCCGCCTTCCTCCGCTTACAATATAGTCGAATACAACTGAAGAACGAAACGCTTTTCCCCGTCGAAGGACCCCTTTCCAGCCAATGGCGTCGGCCGATTCTCATGAGCCTGCTAGCGTGGCAATGCAGGGAATGGCATGGCAGTGCAGGAAGGGGACTATCCCCTTTCATCTGCCACTCCCTGAATTGCCACGCTAGCAGGCTCATGAGAATCGGCCGACGCCATTGGCTGGAAAGGGGTCCTTTCACGAGGTAAAGCCGCTTCTTTTTTCAGTTATATCCGAATACATTATAAGCGGAGACGCTTCGTTCCTGAGTTATATCCAACTATAGTCTCTCCATTGGTGTTTTACCTAGCTTCGTTGTTTTGTTGTCCAGTGCTTTCGGGGGCGTGACCAGTTAGACGAACGTAAACATACGACAAAGCTTTCTAGGAGGCCAGCATATACAGTATTTACACTGCGAAAGCCACTAGATATACAGGAAACACAGGCCAGAACAGCGCTTGACATCACCTAACGGGCGGTGGCAGACGGTACAGGCGTAGCTTGTCGATTGCCGTAACAACGGATGTAAATTTGAACTGTTTTAGGGCGTGCGCGTGCTGCGTTGTGGACGTAATTTATTGGACTGCATTCTTGGCCACGCAGAAGGGACACTAAGATTTAAGGAATAAAAAAAAGTTCGATGCAGCGTTACTCTGGATCGAGCACTGTCAAAGCATTTCCGCCCATTCATCTTATTTTTTCAATATGCACAATAAACGTCGAGGAAAAATTAAGTATGGGATTGGGAGAATGTACTGGGAGACCTAACGAGTTTCAAGCGAGAATTAAACATAGCGGCACCTCAGTTGACAACGCGAGCGTAGTACATGTCACGTGGAGCAGGAAATAGAAAAAGGCGGCACAGATCCGCGCTACGACCGTCGCGACCTCTACGGTGATGAGAACGTTCCCACACTCCGCGGCGGGCCACCAACTGAACGAGAACGGGTTCGATTTTCACCCCGATCGTGGAGAAGGAGAAAAGCAAACGCGACCTGCAGAAAAGCGTAAACAAAAAGGAAACAACAGGAGCTAGAAGCAGGGAAGAACATATGAAGTGGCTGGAGATGAGCAGGACTGGCGTTATTACGTACGTGCTCGACTCCCCACGTAGTGCAAAAGAGCGGCAAACGGTAGAGGGGCAACGACTATGGAGGAAGACGAGGGGGGGGCGCTCAGATCAATACAGGCGGTGGCCAGCGGCGCCGTATCATCCCGAAACCATGCCACCCTCGTTGAGCTCCTATGCACCGCCGGGAGGAACGCTCGCGGCCCGGCAGGCGCTTTAAAAACAGCGCCCTCATCCGTTGCGAGCTGTCAGCTCACGCAGCCGACGCCGCCTCTCTCTCTCTCTCTCTCTCTCTCTCTCTCTCTCTCTCTCTCTCTCTCTCTCTCTCTCTCTCTCTCTCTCTCTCTCTCTCTCACCCACCCACCCTTGTCCTTTTACACTCCCTCTCCCCGCACACTGCACGGACAAGAGGGCTGCCCGCGCTGTCATTCTGCATACACCTTGCATGCAGCCGTCTTTCGTCTGCATATGGCCTTTATCCTTCCTCTCTATAACGTTGTACGATGGCAGCCCGCAGAAAAAAAACAGCTTCTTTCGATACGGAGCCCTCCAAAGCCCTGGGCTATATACAGGGTTCTCGTCCGTAACGCGATTGTTCACAACACACACAGAGAGAGAGAGAGAGAGAGAGAGAGAGAGAGAGAGAGAGAGAGAGAACGATTGAGGTATAGCGTGCATTAACGCGATTGGATACAGGGTCTGTCAGCGCCGCTATGGACACGGCGTGCCCTTGCGAGGAGTAAATACCGCCTGTCTGTCGTTTTAGCATCTAGCTGCGGCTGGCGCAGCACGCGTGGCGTGTCTGTGTTTACGCCCCGAGCCCAAACACGGATAGAGGAGGATCTTAGCTGCACGATTTGAAAGAACGGATCGCGAAAGAAATAAAAAAAAAGAAAGGAAGATGCGTGCACTGCGGGCTTTTTGTGTGTCCGCCGCCAACAGGGGGCACGCACGCCCGCGCTTGAGTCAGCATCCAGCAAAATAGACGAACGCGTCCAATCCCATCGAGGGCTTGTTTCGAGAATTGCCGCGGCGGGAATCCTCGCTTCTGAAAGCGCACGTATACTGACGGAGCAAAAAAAAAAAAGGGGGGGGGGGGGGGTTGCGTATATATGCCAGGAGCTGTCGCGTGGCTCTCTGTTTTTGCGACGCCTAGGTTTCTGTCTCAACAGCGGGTGCTGCCGGGGAAGTGGCGCGACTATGCAGCCTATACCGAAGTATCAAAATCTTGGTGTGGGCTAGGCGGTGGTTCATCTCAAGTAAAAGTAGTGCAGCGCAAAAACAGGGACAGACGAGACACAATTAACAACAGGACCGCGCCAGTCCTGCAGTTTGTCTTCCTCTTTTCTCTCTGTTTTCTTGCTCTGGACTACACTTAAGACTTTACCGAAGCTCGCGTGGTATACATAACTTTCACTGCCGACTGTACACGTACGCGCCTGTTGCAACGCTGGCCAGAGGTGCACCGCCAACCCTGTGTCGACATAGAGGACGATGATAGACAAGCGACAGACGACGATGAACGAGTCAGGGACAGTGATTCGGGACTACACTTCAACGTAACAGCGAAAAGGGATGCCCGTGGTCCAACGAGGCATCCCTTGGTCCGTAAACTTTTGAGCCCGTATGTTCCTCTCAGGGATAAAACGAAAAGGAAAGAAGAAAGTGGTAGGGTTTTAACGTTGTTAAGCCGAGCAGACGTGCGAAAGCATGTTTAGCCTGGTTGCTTCATGGTTTTGCTTAGTCGTCGGCACGTCTCGCGACGATATTAGTTCGATAGCGGTATTATTTGATGAAGACGACGACGGGCAATGCACAGCGCGAAAGTGTGTTGCATTTTAACACGAGGCATGATCGGCTGCGGCGATGGCATAGTGCTCTCGTGCATTGGCCAGCGAAGCTGCTCTGTTCGCGTCGCCGTGGTTTCGAAACTCCAGTCGCGGCAATATTAACTTTATTTATTCGTTTATTTACTTTATTTAGCCTCACAAGGTCAATTCAAGGTCAGACTTCAGCGGCTATTGCAGCTCTGGTCGTGAAGTAGAGCTTTCGCTCTAAATCAGAGCATGTAGAGAGGGAAGTCGTAGCACGAGCTTTCCCTCGGCCTGGTGCTCGGCTCATCTTGGGTGAAATGCTTGGAACAATGGGTTTTTGACTACACCTTGAGTAGTCTAAAATACCTGGCGCCATAGCGCTCTTTGGCCATATAGATGCCCTTGCGCCATAAAAAAAATCGATAATCTTCATCAGAAGTCGTAGTAGGAAAGGCGAACGGCGTTACGTATGAGTGACACAAACGCACACGCGTATACACTAAACCGGCGTGTGCACAGGCGCCCGGTATCCGCCGCAGGGAGACAAGTGGCACTATGGTATAGGTGGCGCTCGCATCCGAAGCCACCGTTTATACGGGACAGCGATCGAGCACGGTTTCCTTCGACGGGGGCCATTACGTGGGGAGTGGCGCGCTGTGAGCGATGCAACACCCGCCTAATTGAATAGGAGTGGCAGAGCAGTGCAGACGGTGAGGGACATGCGGGCGCGCGTACATTATATACCGATATACTATAGACTGCAACACAGCGCGGGACCGCCGTGAAGATCTCGCCCGGTGCATATAGGGAAAGCCACTTTGCCCACCAGTGTTCAGCGAGCGCCCAGCTATATACGGTGTCTTCGTTTCGCGTGGTTACTTCTGTTCCACTGCGTGCGCGTGCTACCCAACTTGCCCCTATGTCTTATGAAGAGGCTCCCGCCTGTAGTTACGGCGATTTCCACAAGCGTGCTGTTTGCACTGACATAACATGTGTGCGGTTCCACCGTGCGGGTCCCAGACGTTTTGACCGCATTTGTCTGCGGGCGAAACGTATATGGCCGGGTCGTGACGCCGTGATAGGGGATCGTACAGCGTGGTAAGAATCATTTTTCGCAGAGGATGGGGCCACAAGCACGGCAGTCAACTTAAACAAGGCAGCGTATACGTACAGCTGAACCGCTAGACCAGCATGCGAGTTGTAATTAATGAGCCCGCACGCGTTCGTGTTAACTGTACAGGCCCGCATAATTAATAGGCCCGTGGGTACAGCGTCAGCAAGTTTGTCTTGCACGAGCATATTCGGGAAATTGGAGCGCAGCCGAAACGGGGACGTATATAACCGTGCTTTTAAACGGGCATCAGCTGCCATAATCCAATTAGGCACAGATTTTCCCGCGGTTTTGTTTTTGCTTTTGATTTCACTTCTCAGGGGATCAAATGTGAGCCCATGACAGTGTTTCAACGGATATGACCACGATTTAACTGATACAGCAATCTCCTAAGGGATGTAACCATGCTACGCATGGCCAACGGAAGCCCCGCGCTCTATTTCACGGAGAGATGCCTTCTCTCAGGTCAGTGTCCTTAAATATAGAAAAGTATATAGTTAGAACGTTATCTAGTGTTTCTTTGCGGACAGCTTTAGGGATTTTATCCATTGGTGACTCCGTTGTTAGCAGCTGTTAAAAAATCTCGCAAGCGCGCAAAATTTCGTCACTTAGCAGATTTTCAAGTGTTTTCCTCGAATCAAGGCGCAGAAGTGCCTAGCCGCGGCTAATTTCTTTGTTAATTCAAAAAGCATGCATTGCACACAACGGAGTTATCAACAACGAAAGTGATCATTAATTTCCCGACCATAAAGTCAACGCTGCTAGGAAGGTTATTCAGTATTCTTGCTAGCGGCAAGAAACCATTCAAAACGGCGGTAGCAACAACAGAGTTGACGCAAGAAGTTATAGGCGAAGCAAGACCTGTTTCATCGCTTCACTCGCGCGTAATCTGGCGTCCCCGAACCGCGCATGTATGTATACACGCGCGCGTTTACCAACATACGCACATGCACAGAGAGAGAGAAGGCATCGGAACAGTCGTTCCTGGGCGCCTAATGACACTCAGCTCCGTGTCGGACACGGCAAACAATAATGACATCGACGACGGGGTTTCGACGAGGAGGAACACGCCGCAAGGAAGTGGAGCTGCGGGAAAGCCGAACGGCTGTTGGGGCAAGGAGGAGTGGGAGAGGAGGTTGGAGGAGCCAAAGCGCTTTCGTTTTCTCATCAGAGGCGTCGCCGACAGTGATATATACCATTAATATCGAGAGAGGGGGTGCAGGAGGGAGGAGGAGTGTGCCGGTGGTCGCGCCGGCTTTAGCCGCCTTTCTGCTAATGACCCACCTCGGCTTGATATCTGTGCTACGCACGTGTGTGTGTGTGTGTGTGTGTGTGTGTGTGTGTGTGTGTGTGTGTGTGTGTGTGTGTGTGTGTGTGTGTGTGTGTGTGTGTGTGTGTGTGTGTGTGTGTGTGTGTGTGTGTGTGTGTGTGTGTGTGTGTGTGTGTGTGTGTGTGTGTGTGTGTGTGTGTGTGTGTTTTAATGAACGAGCACTGGTCTCGCGTTGTGGGAATCATCGTCTTCCATTCGACCGACTACTCCTCTAGCAAACCTGCAACCGTTTCCGTCCCCCCCCCCACCACCCACGCATACAAAGGAAATAATAAATAGAAATATGCGCTATGCGGCACCACCTTCCCAGTATCAATGGATTTTTAAGTTTAATATCAGCTTTAAATATAGCGATCAAATCCGTAATGCCGGTTACCTTGCCTTTCGTATACTCATAACGCTCGTACTGGATGGCCGTGCAATACTTGGCATTGCTGAGGAGTCAGTTCAGAAATCAAAATTGCTGTTCACTGCGTCTGTAGTATATTCGAACGAGAGAAGGCGATGGAGAGGGAAACCCACTTGCCAGGAAAGACAGAGAAGTGTGAAGCATCAGCCCTGTCTAGCTACATAAAAGAAAAAGTCAAGATACAACTCAAGAACGAAGCGGATTTTTTTTCGACAAACGACCTCCTTCCAGCCAATGGCGTCGGCCGATTCTTACAAGCCTGCTAACGTAACATGCAGGGAGTTGCATATGAAAAGGTATAGTCCCCTCCCTCCATGGTATGCTATAGTTCACTCCCTGCATTATCCCGCTAGCAGGTTCATGAGCGTCGGTCGACGCCATTGGCTGGAAGGGGGTTCTTAGACGGGAAAAAAACCGCTTCGTTCTTGAGCTGTATCCGACTGTAGTCAGGCTAAACTTCGCACCACGCGGAGAATGATATACTCTGATAAAGTGGATGAACTTCGAAGGCTGGCGGCAACTAGAGTAGACAACGAACGTTAGATGCGCGAGCACGCCAATTTCCTTCCGCAAAGCGCCACACCCAGCGCCCTTTCCTCCAACCTCGTTCCCATTTGTGCTCCTCCCCTGTAACAATGAGTCCACAACACACAAGCCGCGAAGGGACCTGAAGGGCCTGACAAGCAGGCAGGGGTTTTGAAAAGTGCGCCCGGGAGATGTATTTCTCGGACAAATAAGGCTTGGGCAGATATGAATCCGACAGCTGTCTATTACAATCCGGACAGCAGCCGCCGCGATGGTTCGCTCAGTGGCTATGACGCTCGGCTGCTGTCGCGAACGACGCGGGTTCGATCCCGGCCGCGGCAGTAGCATTTGAATTATTACGGATTTTTATGGCGCATGGGCATCTATACATGGCCAAAGAGCGCCATGGCACAAGGTGCTTTCGACTACACAAGGTGGTGTTTCGATGGAGACGAAATGCTGCAGAGCAAGTGTACTGTGCGATGCGAAATTTACCGAAGCCGTCCACTACGGCCTGAGTCGCTTTGGGACGTTAAACCCTCATCTCAGTTCGCTGGTATGCCGACTTCGACGCTGCTAAAAGCCGGCGGCTTTTGCGTTGTCAGTGCTCGTCATATTCTCTCCTCGGCTCCTTCAATGTCACATTCTGGTTTCAAACTCTATAGAGGCCTCGCACTAGGCATCGGATCCTTTTTTGTTTTGTTTTTCCCTTGTGCCTTCGTTTTGAGATACTAGGGGCAGCAGCGCGAGTAAGGCGCTCTGCTACGGTAGCTGTCACGGCTGCAGAAACTCGTCCTGAAGAACGGGCAAGCAAGCGCTAAGGACGAGGAGGGCGAAAGGGGGGAGGGGAGAGATCGAGGGCGCCACCTATCATTACGCTGGCGGCCTGTTACCGTATAATTTGTGTCTATTATCTACGCGTAAAAGCGGCCAGAACAGAAGCCAGAGGGGAAGAAAAAAAGTATAAAGAACCGTGCGACAAGACAACGAAGGAACTGTCAAAACGAAAGAGGAGGTTCAGAAACAAAAAAGCAAAGCAAAGCTAGTAGAGAAAAGGAAGAATAAAAGTAAGCGCGCGTCTATAAGTAAAAAAAAGGGGGGGGGGATGTGCAAGCACAGCTTGCGCTGAGCCACGACTCGAATGAGAAAGCTCGGACGGTATAAACATAAAACGCGAGTAAAACGTGAAAGGATCGATGTTTATGTCAGGAACTGTATTAGACACGGGAGCCGGTCAAACGCATAAACAAGGCAACGCACGTGCTCTGGGGGTGGCGTGAACTGCAGAGCACCCAGAAGTGCTTTAATACCGGCGATAAAAGGCAAAGAAAGCGATAGGGAAAACGGATATTAAAGCAGCCACGTCAGTAGGACGGCGAAGGAGGGAGAGGGAAAGAGCGAGCAGAACCGTGGTGACCGTGGTCACACCCCCTCGCCACCGCCGCCTTCCCTTTCTCTCGCTGTTCTTTGGAGCGAGTGGACGGCCGCAACGATGGATTGGCTTCTCGCCCCGAGCTGAGCGATGCGCGTGTATACAAGGCCCTGCGGAGCTATTCTCCTCTCCTCACCTTCTCGCACTTTCCCTCGTTTTGCGGGAGCCGGCGAGATTTGAGACTGGGCGGTTAAGGCATGGGACGGCAGAAATTACCGTTTCGATACGCGCTCTGAAACGGCGGATTGTCGAGATATGTTCGCGGCTGCGGAATCGGAAACAGAATCCTACTGCGACAAAAAACTAAGCAACACGTCTTGACCGCCTGTAACGACCCTGTCATATATAGGTAAAGACGAAAGTTAAGTTAGTTTGTGCTCGGATAATACCTTAATAGCGGCTGGTACGTCTATCAGTACTACTACTACTACTACTACTACTACTACTACTACTACTACTACTACTACTACTACTACTACTACTACTACCACCACTACTACTAATGCTGCTGCTGCTGCTGCTGTTGCCATTTCCTTCACCAACACTTTATGCGCTGCAATTTTGCGAGCGCACGAGAAAAGGATGATGCAAAGGGAACGAAAGTGGTTCATGAGGGCCATGGAATGGCACAGCTGGCAGACGATGACACAGAGAGGACACAACTGCGCTAACAATGCGGCAAGGATCAACAGAAAACACGGAGAAGGGGCCCTTTGCACAAGAAATGAACTTATGTAGGGTATGTTGCGGGGCTATAGTTGCTCATTCCATGACGGCATTCCATTCCATGATGTTCGACAAACTAGCACAGCAACAAACCCTGCATAAGCTCAAGAGGGTCGTATACCTACCACGGTGTCCGATGGCCACAGCACTCTTCGTCTAAGCACAAAGGTAGCGGGTTCGATTCCCGGCCGCCGCGACCGCCTATTAATGGATGGGAGACGCGAAAACACACTTGGTCCTGACTATCGTGGGATATTCCACAGAAAGAAGCCAGGCGGTCGAAACTAGCGGTCCTAATCGACAGCGCTGCTGCGGTGCCCGTAAACACTGGTTAGAATAGTGAACAGTTTACCAGCAGAACAAAGGATCCAAGCGCTGCAGCGACCACGCTCGCCACATGCGAGCACGGGAAGACTGCGGCGAGCGACGAAGCGCGCGCTAGTCCGCGAAGTAGTAGCACACGCTGCCGTAAGCAAGGCGGCACGAAATACGAGGCTCCGGAGGCTCGACGAGCGCTGGCCGCTCGGGGCATGGTAGAGGAGGGGGAGGGAAGCGGGTGAGGGAGAAAAAAGGACGAGGGAGACAGGGAAGGAGGGAACAACTTTCGCCCTGGTTGCGGCTCGCCCCGTTATTAATAGCGACGGCGCTAATTACAATAATCAGCGCTGCCGGCTGCCGAGAAACAGGAGTGGCGCGGCAGAGGACGACGAGACAGCAGTACGACGGCGGTGGCGACCGCGTCGACGAAGACGAGGATTTCGCCCGGGGCTGGGAGGACCGGAGGAAACCAGAACGAGGGGGGGTGGACGGACGGGGAAGGAAGAAAGAAATAAAGACAGACCGGAGGACACGGCTGCTGCTGCAGCACCTGCGGCACTCGCCTGAAGCAGCGGCGCGTCGGTCGCGCGGCTTATCCAGGCAGCCGGCGGGTCTTTGGAAGCGGGAAGAAGCGCGCCATTTGTGGCGTCGAACGGCGCAATGCCATGCTTGTACACAACGTGCAATGGCACGACGCTGGCCAGGTAGGCGCTCATGGCTGGCTGCCTGGCCGCCGCAGAAAGAGGGAGAGAGAGCGAGCGAGCGAAAGAGAGGGGGAGGGGGAGACAACCGCCTCCAAACGACCGCTACTCGCGCAGTGGATGAGCGGAGCGTGTGCAGCGCAGAAAGTTGGTGCTCGGCGAAGAAATGATAACGGACACCCCACACAATGAATTATTAACAATACAATCGACTTTCCCTAATTCGAACCGTAAGAGTATAGAAAATTTCTTCGAACAATACGACAGGACCGGAGCGTCGGTTCGAATAAACCGGAAGTTCGAATTAAGCGGGTTCGAGGAAGCTGCGGCTAATATCGCTGAAGCCGGAAGAACGCCGCCGCGGTGGCTGAGTGGTGCTGGTGCTCGGCTGCTGGCCCGAAAGACGCGGGTTCGATCTCGGCCAAGGCGGTCGAATTTCTATGCGGGCGAAATTCTAGAGGCCCGTGTAGTGTGCAATGTCAGTGCACTCTAAAGAACCCCAGGTGGTCGAAATTTCCGGAGCCCTTCACTACGACGTCTCTCATAGCCTGAGTACCTTTGGGACGTTAAACACCCATAAACCATAAACCAAACCGAAGAAGGAAGAAAAAAAACTCTACGATTATTCGCATGGCCGCACGTTTGCTCAAACGACGCTTCCGTTTCTTTCGGACGTGTAATCGAATCCTTAAGACAACTATACCATACAGTCGACGTCACAGTAAAATGCAACAACATGCGGATGGACCTCAGAAAATGTATGTCTCTCGCCTTTTGCTGCACAACGGCTTGAAGTCCTGAAAACAGGAGCTAATAAGTGAAGGAACAGAAAGAAGTGAAGAAGCTTGGAAGGAGGTAAGTGAAATAAAGCGCAGTAAAACTATAAAAGAAAACTAAGAATGCAGTTGTGTAGTTACCAACGTGCACCATGTTTCAGCAAGGAATGTCTTCTCCCTGTTCGGTTCTTCCTCAAGCAACCCGCATTTGGCAGAGCGGTCAAGTATACGAGCTGCGTTTACTATAGCCACTATGCACGGCCATGCAGCGCGATTACTATCAGCCAAATCCCTTCGAATCGAGCGACTTCACACAGAGCCGCTGTTTGCATGTAGTGCGCCGAAACCCTATTAAGCACTCGCCGGCCAACGGTGTGCACGAGATAGGAAGGGGGGGGGGGGGGGGGGGGGGAAGACAGCACGTTCGAAATCCGCGGTGGGTCTGTCGCGAGCGAGGACACGTGTACGCGATCAGATCAGCGGCCGCTCCTAATTAGCCGCACGCAACGCGTGCCACGGGCCCAGTCAACAGGAGGCGACCTGAAATCAACGCTCCTCCCCCCCCCCTCCCCCCCCCTCCCCCCCCCCCCCCCCCCTCCACCCCTCTATGCCCCGCGGCGGCGACCTGTTCGGAGACTCTGCGAGCGAACCAAGTTGCGTGCAGTACAGAAAACCTGCGCTGCCCTGCCATAGTTCCGAAGCGATTGTTCCAATCTGCAGCCAAAAACTGCCACAGAGAGCCACTTGGGTAGCGTGGCAAAATCGTGACCGCCTTCTAAACGACAGTTTCGCCCCACTCGTAGGTCAACTCGTTCTGGTGCGCCCGACACAGCCCGGATGCCCGTGTCTCGAGATACGCTTAGACAGTGGTCTCGATGTATGTCTCGTGCTCTCGACCGCTTCTGCAGCTATCAAATGCTCTTTATAACCGATCATAGGAGCAACGAGAACCAGAACAGGTCAGGGGGACGACTCGCGAACAGCCATTAAACAGGGGCTACCCGTGACGTACAACCTTAGTTCCAAATACGCGTCGATAGGCAACTGGCAAACTGGCACCTGTGTCGGCCAGCCACGGTCAAATGTGTGTATGCGTTTGTAACGAATGTAGTTCCAACACACAATCCAAGTCGGACGCTTCGCACATCTAACCGCTTTGCGGTGGATCATCCAAACAGCTGACAGATCAAAACAGAGAGGGGTATAGCATAAAGTGTTCACGACGGTCAACCTGTTCCTCCTCCTCTGAGGCAGGTTTTCGTATGCACGTGTACTACACCGAATGTACATCGAATGCGTACTGCACGGAAATTTCCAAAACGCCGCACGCATGCATTTGCGTGCCAGCGCGGTTAGGCAGCAGGCGAACCGCAGAAGAAGGGGTCACGCGGAACTTTACGCTCTTGGCATGCGCCGGAGAGTTTGGCTTCGGAGGGGCGGAATAAAAGCAAACACGAACAAAATAAAAAGGGGCTGCTGGAAACGCTTGCGAGTGCGCAGGACGTACAGAAGACATGCAAATCGGGTTTATGTGAGACGCCCGCTGGCAACGACGACCATCTCAAGACAAAAAAAAAAAGATTGAGAAGGAAGAAGAAAAGGAAGGGAAGCAAGCGTATAAATGGCGCACACCGTAAAACAGTCGCGACGCTTATAGCATACGTTCGGGCCAGACTGCTGCCGTTATATGGGTGCAGCGGATTTTATTTTTCTTCGGTCCTCATAGTGGGCGGAACGCTACGTTCTAACAATGTGGCTTGACTATTCGCTCGAATGCCTTTGTAATTCCTTGTCACCACGTATTTCAATGCACCATACTCCGAGGCCCTTTCTTCCAGGTCATTTTTTTTTGTTTGCCTCTTCGGTCTTTGCCTATACAGAACGCGAGGGGTTTCCGTTAAATAATAACGGGTCCGGGGGCTGGCAGGGTGTGAAGCTAATGCGCACATCCTGGGAATGCCAAGTTGCTTGAATCAGACCAGCTTGATGAGCTTCTTGCGTTTCAGCCATCCTGAGTGAGTGAGCGAGCGAGCGATGCGTGCGTGCGTGGGTGCGTGCGTTCCAGCCAGCCAGCCAGCTAGCTAGCTAGCTAGCCAGTTAATAAGAAAGCCGCAGAAAAAAACAAAAAAAAACAAACTAGCGTGTAAGAACACAGCACTGAAAGAAAGCACCCAGGGCCACCCAACTGAAGAAAACTATCCATCCTGAAGCAGCAGCGCCTCTGCGCGCAAGGAAAGAAAGCCAAATAATTGCACCTTAGCGCTTCTCCTAATCCACCTTCCTCCTTTCTTTTTCCGCGAAAAAAAAAAACGGGATTTATCTCTCACTCCAGCCGACTCGCAAGACGGCAAAAAAAAAAAAAACGCTCGTGCGGGGAGGGGGCACCGGAGACAAAGCAAACAAGAGACGAGCACTTAGTGCTACCACTCACGCAGCACGACAGATAAATAGGGGCGGAAGAGCAGGACGAGAAGCGAGCTCGTTGAACGCGAACCGCGCGCTGTATGCGTGCAGAGCTGGGCCAAGGAATCTATTACGAGCGCCTCGCTTTAAAGGCTCGCAGCGTCTCCCTTTGCCCGGACATTGTGCACTGCTGGATGAGGAGGAGAACGGAGAATGAGAACGAAGACCAGAAAAAGCCTCAAGAACGCAGCGGACTGGAAGGCGGCGTCGCTAAGAACTCAGTGGGAGACCAGAAACAATAAAACGCGAGAGAGAGGGGGATGCTGAGCCGAGGCGAGCCCCATAGGTCGGTCGTGGCCGGCCATAAAGGAGGGAAGAAAAGGGTCAATAAAGCGGTAAGTTACGCGATCCGTGTTCCTCGGAAGCGGCTCGCAAAGTATTGCGCGCGCGAGCTCGCGAGATACGTGCGTGCTGCGCCACCGTCGATAATGCGGAGCGCGCCGCACTCTTCCTGTCTGGGCTGGAGGGGAGCACGCAACGATGACTATTTGCGAAGGAAACGGCTCTCCAGGGAGCTGGGGTGGTGGGCACTCTCGGAATAGGGGCCGCGCTGGGAACAACAACAGGCTCATTCAGTGGAATACTATACACATAAAGATATGGTATATAAGAACGGGAAAGCTTATATTACATAGTGAACTGAGCTGCGCGGCTCGGGGCCTGGGCGACGTATGTAGGGTGCCTTCGTTGTCGGAGCATTCGGTTAGTGACGTGACAACTATTGTTCGGTGGGGAGACGCCATTTCGTTTCACGACTTAAGGCTTGCAGAAACTGGCAATGTAGCCGAGAAGCTTCCAAGTTTCTACCCGAAATAACACTTCTGTGCATTGCATGACTCAGCACCTGAGATAGCCGAAATATGCGGCGTTTCGGAATAGCCTTATTGATTGATTTCATTTATAGAAAACTTTTTAGTGAATGTAAAAACACTTTTCGGATCGCTGGCCACAGGTTAGTTGAGGTCCGATAGAGTAAAAGGTACCATGCCACGCAGGCAGCATACAATACAAATTCACGAATGGCTGAAAGAGTACAAATGGAAATGGCAGCACTTGTCAAGAACATAGACTGTGTATTTCAAATTAAAGAAAAATATATAGCACTGTGGCGTCGTAAATTTGAGCCTGAGAAACAAAATGGCGTGGTCACTGTCACCGTAGACCACGGTGCCATAAACGGTCAACCTGAACATCGCGGCCTGCCAAGGCTATACGACTCGAGTAAGAAGAAGCTCATTGAATGGATCGATGCGCCCTCGAGTTTAGCGCTGCATCCAACTGTCATACACGATCGCTGCTATACGACTCCCAAGCTGTTGTCTGTGCAGGCAGTACAGATATATAGCTTATGTACAGGACGCTGAGGGCAGCGTAGTGTACGAGCTACATGCACGAACTATACATAACACGCTGGATGGCGCACCCCCGGCCAAAAATGGACCAAGAGTGTTATGGGTGCGAGGTATTCGGGGACTAACTGCGCTGGCATGAACATTAGCCAGCAAGTGGACAAAGAGGGGAGGTGTAGTCGTTACGATCAACTACGGCTTTTCGGAACGATGCGAACATCGGCCGTAACGGCAACGAACGTGATGCCTCCTACAGCGCAGGAATTGAAAAGCAAGAATGATAGAAGGCAACGAGGCTAAAAAGAAAGTAAAAAAAGAAAACAAAGGGGCAAAGAGAGGGGTGCCTTGATTTATGCGGATCAATAGAGGGATATACACTCTTCGCTTCCCGGCCCTCCGCCAGGACACGCACAGCGGTCGATGGAGGGACGATATCTGACACGCGCGTCTTCTACTTCCCCAGCCGGACTGGTGCTGGCGTGATTTCTATCGGGCCGACGCCTCTTTGCCCGCGCGGCCGGAAAAGAGAAGTAAAGGCAGGTTGCCCCCACCAACTTTCGACAGTGTATCCACTCTGCAGCTTCGCTGTATACGTTTGCCGCGTTCATCGTCCTCCGCTGGCATCGCGTCCCGCTTGCGTCTCCTTCACGTTTCGGGCCGCACTGACAGCAGTGCGGGGGCGCACGAGATTTAGCCGCTGCCGTTCGCGGGCATCTCCGACACGCCGGGTCTAATGTCGCTATTTTCTGGCGAGGTCTTCCATCACGCCGCCGACAACACTGACGCTTCTAAGTGAAACACAACCTCGTCGCATTTGGGGGATACAGTTACAGTATAAGATGTACTATATCTGGACAAAAGGTGATTATAAGCACATACCATGCCCATAAAAGTGTGTTTGCTTTCGTTTATACCCGCCGCGGTGGTTCAGTGGTTAGGGCGCTCGACTACTGATCCGGAGTTCCCGGGTTCGAAACCGACCGCGGCGGCTGCGTTTTTATGGAGGAAAAACGCTAAGGCGCCCGTGTGCTGTGCGATGTCAGTGCACGTTAAAGATCCCCAGGTGGTCGAAATTATTCCGGAGCCCTCCACTACGGCACCTCTCTCTCCCTTTCTTCTTTCACTCCCTCCTTTATCCCTTGCCTTACGGCGCGGTTCAGGTGTCCAACGATATATGAGACAGATACTGCGCCATTTCCTTTCCCCAAAAACCAATTATTATTATTTCGTTTATGGTTTATGGTGTAAGGGGGTTTGACGTCCCAAAACGACTCAGGCTATGAGGGACGCCGTAGTGGAGGGCCCCGGGTAATGTCGACCACCTGGGGTTCTTTAACGTGCACTTGCATCGCACAGTACACGGGCCTCTAGAACTTCGCCTCCATCGAAACTCGACCGCCGCGGCCGGGATCAAACCCGCGTCTTTCAGGTCAGCAGCCGAGCGCCATAACCACTGAGACACCGCGGCGGCTGTTTACTTTTGAGTTTACGTGCGTGTATGTGTGTGTGTTGGAGGGGGGGGGGGGGGGGGGGGGGGGGTCAGATTTACTTATTAATTCATTTTCATCGATCGAGGCGGAAAATAAATCGGGGAGCACGAGGCAGGATGTTCGAAGAATTGAAAACAAAAAAAAAAACAGCGAACAGTCGAGCTACAAAAAAAAAGCGATGTAAGAGAGAAACAAGACATTTTGTAGACTTACATAAACTACAATGCTGACAGCATACCGTGCTTGCTGTCAAATGTATGGCCTTCTGTATACTCTCCCACCTATAGTAAAGTTACAAGCTGGTCTTTCATAGGTATATACAGTTGAAGCTCGTCATAATGAAGCTGAGGGGGCCCGGCGATTAGTTCGTTATAGCAGTAGCTTCGTTATAGCCCTTGTTGAGAGATCTTCCAAGGTGAATCGTCATTCCTTCGGTATATCCATTATTTCGTTATAAACCGTTTCGTTATAAAGACATTCGACTTTATATCTAATTTTGATGAACGCCGGTTCGCTATTACAGGGAATCGTTACCTAAAGTGACACACTGCGTCCGTTCACAGCCATCTTGCTCCCTGTTGAAAGACAGTGGAAAGTATAAAAGGAAACAAAGAGGAAATTGACAAAGACTCGAGGTGAAGAACATTGAGCCGCACGTTCCACGGCGGCAAAAAGACGCAATTTTTTTTACTCCGGACTATTCTTGGCAAGTGCAATGCGTTAAGGACGCGAGAAATAAAGTTTCCCCAAAACGCAGACAGTTCAACAGTCGCGACAGCGAGACCGACGAAGAAAGGTTAAGCCGACACAACAAATCCGAAAGGCCTCTCTCGCCGCGTCTCCATTCAACTGTGGCGAAGGGCACGGCGTCTGCTCGCTCAATATTTATACTTGCGGCGAGTCCGCGCCAACGGGCAGAAGAAGCGGAAAGTTACAAATCGAAAGTTAAGCCGCCCGAAAAAAAAGCTCCACAGAACTGGGGGAAAGGGAGGAGGGGGGCGGTTCCAAACATTCCTTCCTTTCCTATTCTTATTTCTCTCGCTCTCCCCCCCCCCCCCCCCCCCCCCCCCCCATTTCCGCTCCGCGTAGCCAGCCATCGCGCTCTCTTTACAGCGTATCGCGCTGAGTGCATTCCTCGATATAAATCATGTCCTCTGAGCCATTGGGGTTGTTGTGACCTGTCTGTAGTCATTTCTGATTCTTTCGGTTTTAAAACTGAGTTTGTATATTTCCGCCAAGGCGAAAAGCACTAATAACAGGCTCCCTTTTCGCCGCCGATAAAGCGAGAAAATCAGATTATGCGGACCGCTTTAGCGACGGCCATCTGTGGGCGCCTGCATCACCTACGCGTTGCTGGACAAAAACGCGTACAAAAAAAAAGTTACCGGGCCTGGGAGAAGCACCCCGGCATCGCAAAGGAAATCTGGCTCGGGCACAATACGCTGCGGATGTCGAAATAAGTCCGCACTTCGAAGGTATAGCGAATAAAGCGAGACGCCTGTATAGATAGATGCACTGCTGCTATACGGGCAGAGATCGTCTGCAGCGAATTCGGCGCCTACACGGATTCGCGACATGGGGTAGCGAGAGCAAGCATCATAAATCCAGAGGAGCGAACACAACACACACTAAACAAATTCTCACCCTTAAGGGTGTAAATCAGCTGTCCCCAGACGAACACCCCTTTGAGTGCTAAAAAGGGTACAAAGTTCAGCACCCTTCAGGAAGGGTGAAAAACATGAAAGTTTCGATGGCGCGCATCAATCCAAGGCTTTTGCTTCATGGGTGAGTCAATGTGGAGCACCCTTCAAACATGCATTCGTAGAGGTGTTATGAAAAAATAGTACCCTTTAATGAGGGTGCAACCATTACAGCCTCGAAAGCATCATTAATTACACCCTTCATTAAGGGTGCTGATCTCTGCACCCTTTTTTAGCACCGAACAATTGGAAAAGGGTGTTCGTCTGGGGACAGCTGATTTACACCCTAAAGGGTGAGAAATTGTTTAGTGTGCACGCAGAAGACTGGATAACAGCAGGGCAACCGTCTGACAAAAAGAAACAAGCAGGCAATGGGAAAGAAAGGTAGAACATCTCTCCACTTTCATCAGCGTCGGTGAGAGGTCTATTCAACCAGATGACGTATAGCAGCGCTACGATTGCATCCTGCCATGTTGCGCGAGCTTCTCTGAGCTGGGCGTGAGTGCGTCTCGTTATCGTTGCGTCACACCTGGGGACGCTGGCTCGAGGGCTCTTGCAACGTAGCTGGGATTCCCTCCGGTACCGCAACCACCGGCCGTGCATGATGGTGCAATAACTGCGCGATATCAATGGTCCCAACGACGGTCACTACATACGAGGAGCGTATATGAGGCACAGCACGGATTGCTACTGATTACGAAATCCGGCTAAACTTTCAATACGCGCTCGAATTTCGTCATTAGCTGAGACGAAGTGTCAGCCGTACAACAGTACAGTTACAAACTAATGTGACGCTTTCTGTGTACGACTGGATCTTCACTTGAAGACCCAGATATGACAGATACGAGTAGGCCTGAATAAGTACAGCAACGACTGGGCACCGAGCATGTGGCACAGGCGATGGCATGGCGTTCTTGGGGCGAAGGATTGCAAGAAAACCAGAGACACAAACGAGGAGATTGTCCATGTTTCTGTGGAGCTTCGCAAGCCAAGGAAGGACGCCAAGCAGCCCAGCGTCAAGACCTTTTAACGCGCACACCCGCAGTCAGAAGTTCAGAGAACTGAAAAACGACCACTTTAACGAACTGGTTTGGTTTGGTTTGGTTTGGTTTATGGGGGTTTAACGTCCCAAAGCAACTCAGGCTATGAGAGAAGCCGTAGTGGAGGGCTCCGGAAATTTCGACCACCTCGCGTTCTTTAACGTGCACTGACATCGCACAGTACACGGGCCTCTAGAATTTGGCCTCCATCGAAATTCAACCGCCGTGGCCGGGATCGAACCTGTCCTTCGGGCCAGCAGCCGAGCGCCATAACCACTCAGCCACCGCGGTGGCTGATTTAACGAACTACGAGACCTCAAGGCAACGTTCGCTTAAGCGGAAGTTCGCTGAATCGAGATGAGCACGCAGACACTCGTTTTGGTGAATTGAGGTAAACATAAAGGTTTCAAATGGTTCCTGAAGTGAGCATTTACTTCAATACATTAAAAACTACGCTTGTGCTAGGCACCTTTCTTTTTATAAAATGCAGTATTTTTATACTAAGCTTTTCTATTTACCATTGTCAACGACGTAGATACACTTAAGTACTTATCTTGCTGAAATTCTCGTGTCCTTATTTTCGGAAAAAAAAAAAGGTCTTCCTTCAAAAGGGGGTGCAGCAATTAAGCGCGCTGCAGCCAATACGTGCGGCTACTGCTCAACCTACCAACCAGCTGCGCAGGCACACCAACCAGAAGCAGATGCGCCATCCCGCAGTTTCACAAGCGAAACTATGACACTCCGAATATTCGCAAGCTGCGCATGTTTCGAAATCGCAGTGTCCGAAGTTTCGCATACGAAATTCGCTTACGGTGCCGACCGTATATCTGACCTGCAGAAACAATTCTTAGTGCTTTCCAAACCGTTTGTTCAGCCAACTAGGCGAAGACTGGTACCTTTGCAGGGACAAATCTACAGCTACAGCAAGCCCAGACATCAGAAAAACTGAGGTTCGTCTTCGGGCGAAGTGAAGAACGCCACTTCAGGCACGTTCGAACAAAGCTCATGGGCGTGGGCACACAAACTAGCTCACAATCACCGGTTACAGGTCCACATCGAACAACACGCTCGCCAATCGTTAGCGACCGACTCTTCGGGCTCAAACTTTCTGCATGATACGCAGACAGACGCAAAAGGAATGAAAAGAACGAAAGATGAAGTTAGAACGAAGAAGGAATAGAAGTGCGCGGGATTATCAACCCACGGTGACGCGGAATCGCGGGCGGCCATAAATCGTGGCCACAAGTCGCCACCGCCACCGCGCGCGCGCGTGCGCGTCTATAGGCGTCTCCTTCTCCTATATACACACACGTGTCCCCCCCTCCCGCTCTTTCTTTAGTTTTCTTCAACATTTCCTTTCGCCTTCCATCCGAATAGAACGAGGAAGAAGAGAAACATGAATTCTTCCATCTCTCCGCATACATTTCTCTTCCATTTCCCCATCGTCCTCCTCCTCGCGTTTATCTATTCATTCGCCCATTATTTATCGCCAGCTGTCAAAACCTATCTCCGAATGCCGGGCGCGGGACGCGCGCGACAACCGGGGGACGAGCCGAACTGCTCGTTTGGTCCGGGCCGCTGAATACATATCTCCGAAGAAACGTTTCTTCTCTCTGTGGCTTTCAAAAGAAGGGCGCGAGATGCCGCTGCGCGGGCTCAGGCGGGCCGAGGACGAAGCGGCAAAAAGAAACAAACAAAAAAACAAATCTAAACAGCCAAAAAGTAAACAAATGGACAGCGACTATGAACTCAGTGAGCTCGGGCCAAGCGACGACTAAGTGCGCAAGAAAAAAAAATATACATGCCAGTATCAAGAAAGGAGGGCAGATAATAAAAGATGAACGCCGAATGTCGCACGAAACATTTTGCTCCGTGTCATCCTTCCTTCCCCTCTGCCGTCTCCCCCGCTTCGCTTTCTGTCCCAACGCGGAGTCTGTCTATCTATCTATACAGAGTGACTCGGTGGTGGTGGTGCCACGAATTGGGTGCCGCTATCGATTCCGACGCTGCTATATAGCTTCTTGGCCGAATGAAGAAAAGATGGAGACACAGCCAGAGAGAGAGAGAAAAAAAAAGAGAGAGGTGAGTGAATTTTGTGGGCTTATTTAGGCGCGCAACCTTTTCTTCGCCCCGCGTTCTATTCACTCGATCCGCACACATCGCCGAAAGAATGAGGAGGAGAAAACGTGTGGTCGTCGCCTCTGCCCCGAATGTACGTCTGCTGGTCTTTTCTATTTTTCGTCGCCCGCATTGAAAGACACGAACGAACGAAGGGAAAGAAAGAAAGAAAGAAAGAAAGAAAGAAAGAAAGAAAGAAAGAAAGAAAGAAAGATGCCGGCCGTTGTCGCACTATGCACTCCGAACATCAGGCGAGGAGGGATAGATAGACAGAGAGAGAAATATATATACAAACAGAAAGCTGATAGAAAGACATACAGACGCGCCGTGGCCAGTGCAGCCTGCTGCAGGTTCGGCCGGATATACACGTATAAATATATACACACGCGCAGGCAAAACGTCGCACCGAGGAGCGAGAGCGCGACGAAGATTAGGACCCCATATAACTGGTCGTCGAGTAACACGGCGCGCGCGGGCCTTATCCTGCAGAGTCGCTCATTTCTTTCGTTTCCTGGCCGCCTTTCCAGTTTCGCCTTTCGTTCTTTCTTTCTGCGTCTTTTTCTTTTTTCTTCTTCCTTTTCCCTTCGCATTCAGTTACTGCTCTTTTTCGCGGTCCACATTCCTGTTCGCAAAAGTGTGGGCGCTTTTTCTCTCGATATTTTTATTTCTTTTTATCTCTCTATTCGTTTCTTGCAACAGGATGGCTCCTCCGAACGCTTTTATCTCGCTCCCTAGACGAGCAGGAGAGGAGGAAGAAGTGGGGGGGGGGGGGGGGGGGCGAAGACGCCGTAGAGGGAGACAAGAGCAAGATATGAATAAACATCGCTCCGATGAGCTTCCAAGGCGGCAAAAATGCGGGAGGGGGGCATAGCGCAGAGCCGACGAGGACAGAGGAGGGTTGGGAGGTCGGGGAGGTGGAAGGCGCAGCAGAGAAGATATCGAGAGGGGTCGAAGCAGCGGCAGCAGCAACAACACCGGCCCACAACCTTCCTGGCGCGCGGCTGCTGCGTCCGCTCGCCGGCGAGTGGCAGCGTGACGATCGTATTGGGCTATTTGTCTTTGACCTGCCGCTGACGCAGGCTGCCTTGAGCAGAGAGTGAACCGCCAGGCTTCGCTTCGGAGCGAGCGGGCGGTTTGGACGACCAGCAGTGAGTAGAAGATGGCATAGGTGGGCACTAGCAGTTATTAAAAACGAAGAGGAAGGATCGCGGTAGCTTTTACCGTCCTGGGAACGACGCCTTTTCTATTGCGCCTACTTTTCGCCTATACTAATCCGCGACAAAAAAAAAAAAGTACACAAAGCAGGACTCCAGTACGAGGACAGAAACGAGCCAATGAACAAGAATCGAGACTTCGGGTTCTTGGAACGGATAACAGCATCGTTGCTTCCGCTGCCTCAATAGGCGTAAACCTGCTGTGTATCGCCATTTCTCTTTTTAATTTTCTTTTCTTTTTACAGCGCCTGCACGGACAGAGGGCGCGGTAGGCAGCGGTCGTACAAGCACATATGCAATGCACACATATGCACTCGCCTTATGTTTATCGGTTCCGGGCCTTTTCGTATCTGAAGCTGTTTTCGAGGTCCCTACTCGGCAATCGCGCCACCGTGCTACAAGACCCCAAGAACAGCGCACTTAGCCTGCTCGCAGGACTCCTTCCCTTTCTCTCTCTCTTCATCTCGCCCTCTCCATCTATCTCCCGTAGAAAGAGCGCTCACGTCGGACGAGATATGTATTAATGAAGGAAGGCAGCAGCAGGTGACCGGACGTGTAAAGCGTGCACAAGGCGTGGCACATTAGATGGTCGCGGGTTCGTCAAAGATGTATGCCATGTGTGTGCACTCTCGAGGTCCGCGAACTTGCTTGTCTCGCGTGAGACAGCGGCGACCAGTCTAATGCGTGAATGATGTCCGTTCGGGGCGCCCAATCTCTCGTCTATCCCCTCCCGTTCCCTCATTTTTTTATTTTATATATATCTCGGAGTGAGACCAGTCATCCATATAAAGGGCTCGGCTTAAAAAGCTGCGCCCATCGGCTTTATATCTCTTTCTGAGACGCATATAAAAGGAAAGAAACACGCTTACAAACGCGACAACTTTGGATGATAGGCGGTTTTAAAAGCAGAGTGCTGTATAGGAGAGGCGCGGAGAGCCGAAACCTTAACGTACAGCAAACAGAGACACTGCTGACAAGGATCGTTCTTGGAAGACGCGGGCACGGTTACGCCTAAAGCCCCTGCTTTTATCAGGGAACAAAGAATAAGAAATTAAAGGAGCAAGACAAGATACAGAAACAGGTTTGTTCAGCGAACAAGGGCTATCGAGCAGTGGCCAGAGCACAACCTCGTTCAAGATATATATGTTGCTAGGCAACAAGGTGCGCGAGTGCTCGGTTAGCTGCTCTTATATCTCAAATGTTTGCTCAGCCGCCTAACCTCCGGGTAAAAGCCCTGTCAGTATGTTGTGTTCTGTGCTCATGATTCGCACACTGCTTGCTCCCTCTGGCGACGCAATATACGATCAGTAATTCGCTGGTCAACGTTCCGTCCTGATCGGCGTTTTTCTAATATCAACGCCGTTTTTTCTAGGTTTTTTTTTTTTCGGGCGTCGTAAGACACAGGCTTAAGGGTGGGCGCAGCAAAGGTTCCCGGCATAAGGTTTGTTTTTTGCTTTCTCCTTAACAGGCTATCGTCAACATAGAGTCTATAGACTGTACATAGGCTGGTGTCTATGAGGTCTGTAGACTTTCTATACACAAATCGTATAGAGTAGTATACAGGCAATACAAATCCTATAGACAGTCTATATACAATCTATAGACTTATGGCCATACACTTTTAGTAGACTTTCTCTATGGGCAGTCTACTGAAAATGAATAGACAAAAGTAAATATCCATAGGAAAGCCATAAAGTCGATAAGAAGTCTATAGACAGTCTATAGACCATTTTTATAAGGGGAGGACTTTAACACTCACATTGTCGCACATCACATTCGGTTAACATCTCTTGTGCTGGACTCAACTTCTCCGCATGGCCTCACGTATGGCTTAGTGCGTATGGATGAAACAGACGAGTTCTTCAGGATCGAAGGCCACGAACTAAGTTGAAGGTGGTAGTGACAATGGCAAATAGGTTCAATGCACTCTATTTTTGTTTCCAACAGCCGTCCGCGGAAAAGAAAACTCCAACCATTAGTTGAAGCGTTATGAGACACCCTGTGTTCGGAAGTTTTGTGTCGTAGTTTTCAAGGTGTAGTTCCAGCGCTCATTTTATACGTTTGACTGAAATAAACCGGTCTGCTAAGTGTGTGGCCATGGTGGGACAGACTTTGCGAAACCGCACAGTATTCGTCCTGATCAACGTTCTCACACCTCCCATTTTAGAGCGTCAGACGTCACATCCAGACACTTCTCTACCCCACCCCAGCTCCCAGATTTCTTAATACTCGCTCCCATGAAATTACGTCATCCAATAACAAGTTCACATGATACATTAATCCCCTTAGAAATGACCATGACTAACTTACACATACGTAAGTGACACCCATCGTGACTCCCTTGCACAACACGACTCCCTTATCGGTAGACTATCACCTTGATATGACAAAGAGGCTAGTTTCGTTGACAATCGCGCTTCTGTATTCTAGAAAATAAAAAAAAAATGGACAGGTATTGCCCCGCAAGCCATTCTCCTGTCCGTCTTTCTGTGTGATTTGTGCTTAATTAGCTCTGTTTTTACCTTTTGTTAGACAATGCTCCACCAACGAGCCCAGCAAAATTTACTGTTTAATTTATATGGATAAGTTATATATGTCTGAGTTATATATGTATAACCTATATGCATAACTTAAATGCATAACTTATACGCATAAGGTATAAATGAAGCTGCCTTCAATTAAATTAGGAGTTCTGTGCATGTCGTATGTGTTGTTTCGTTGTGTCCTGTCTTCTTCGCGCAAGTACGTACCTTACTACAAACCAACTGCGGCGACGTCAACGCTTTTTTTATTCTTTCTTGATTGCGCGCAAATCTGTAAGGCTAGGACATACCGCCATTTGCTTATAACGCCTCTTCAACTTTTTTCGATTTTTTAAAACTATTTTTGACGCTCAACAAAGAAAAAAAAGGAAAAGAAGAGTTTTGGTCTCTATAAAGCAGCACACACCAAAAGATCGAGAACTGGCCATGCGCAACAAATGCGACGCGTGCAGGCGCCCCCCTCTCCGCTTCGCCCTCACCGTGTACGTCTTGTTCTGCGTGTTCCGTTCTCACGCCGCGTCGCTTCGTTATTCGCTGCGCACAGGGCGCTTCATTTTGCACCCTGCACACAGCAGCAGCTGCCTTGTAAGACGACGTCGTCACCGGCAGTGTCGCCAGCCGCTCCAGCGCCTCGGATAGAATTAGGGCCAGCCCTGCTTCCTCATTACGGGAACCCCGGGCGCACAACGCAGCTAGGACACAAGAAGAGCAGACGCGGGACAAGGCTGCAGGGAGAGGGAGGGGGGAGTGACTGCGTTAAGGGAGGCCGACGACGCAGCCGGGCCGAGATTAAAGTCGCAAATCAGGCCGGCCTTCCAGCATGCTGGTGCTTGTTTACCGACACGCTATAGGGAACGCCGAGCTGCCAAGGCGAAGTGCTTCCTTCTAACGAAGCCGCCACGCCGAGGGATCGCTAGAGGAGCGTAAAGGGTGGCGTTCAGAGGCAGTGGAAAGGGAGGCTATTTAGAGAGAGGCGGAGAGGAGAGGCGGAAGCCTTTCCTGCGCGCATACCGCACGGTTTTCCCGGGATCTCGGCGAAGCGAGCGCGGGGCCAGTGAGCTGGGTCACAGCTCTAATAAATCGATGTCCGGGGCCCTGTCCGGTGCTTCAAAATAAAACACACTGAATGCTTAAAAATTTTGTAGTTTAGAAATCATGGCGCCATCTTTCGTCACGATAACAAACTAGAAAGCGAGAAAACTTGCTGAAGTCAACGCAACAGGCGCGGGGCTGTTCCCGCCTAACAGGGAGCGCATGCATTCACCAATGCAATGAGAGCGATTGCGTGAAATAGTCCGAGTTGGAGGCGAAAGCTAGAAACTGGTAAAAATAAAGTACTCTGACACACGGTAGGTGTCCTAGCGTCCCGGCCAAGGCATGGCCGTGGTCAAGGTGTGCGCGTATGAAGTGGTAGCGTAACTTTCATGGAAGCCCATGCGTCAGAAGCGTATCGGCACATGTGCGTATCAATTAACGTCCCCTGGATGACAGGTCGAATTAATTTTGCCGAAATGAGATGAAAAGTGACGTCACGAAAACTACCACACGAAAGTCATTTTGTGATATTCAAGAGGCACACGGAGCCGCGTGTGAATTTTAAGCAGCTAATTCCGCAATGGACGACAGTGGGCTGGCGACAGTGATCTTCATCGCCTGTTTCCGAGGCATAAACTGGCTTAATGAAGAGTATATGAGTTATTCGAGGCCAAATTTTTGTGAGAGCAAGATAACGAGAATGCGAGCATGAGTTTTTAAGGAGTTATTCCTGACCAGGAGTGAGGCTAGTTGTGACAACAAAAAGCACCAGTTACCTCTAGGAAAAGAGCGCGAAAAGCATGAAAAACGGGCTTACCGAAAACTATGGGAAATAACCAAATGCGCAGCCAGTCTGGAGGAAACTTTGTACGTGGCCTCCAGCTTCCGGACAAGCGATTTTTTTTTTTTTAGCAGAGTGCTTTTCAGCAATTTCAGGCAAGCCATGAACAGCTCCAAAGAAATGAACGCCTTCTAAACAGATTCCGGAGCTCGTTGGCTATGGCAACGATATCAATTTGAGCGGCTCTTTATTAGATCTCAAAGCGTCACAGCTACTTCGTAGTTGTTACGTGGGATAACCGAGTTTACAAGAAAGGCGAAAGTCCAGAATTGAGCCGACACGATGTAGGTAGTCTAGTCACAGACCTGAGAGCAGAATCTGGGTCGCATAGTTGCAGGGGGATATACCGCGGCGGTGAAGCAAGAGCTCCGAGTATGCGGCAATGTGGTGAAGTGGGTGCAAAGGGAAGGCGTCTTACCTGCAGAGAACGAAAGAAAATAAAGAAACGAACAGGTTAGACACGTAGTTTCACTGAATGCATGCACGCGCACAGAAAGAAATGCTCTCTTGAAAAAAAAAAAAACAATAATAAGACAGCAATGTGTTAGTTAACAGTAAATCGGTTATTACATAAAAAAAAAGAAACAAACTCCATACCAAGCATTACAATCATGTCAACGAAACATAGCTTTCCCCGGCTTTTGAATGTCAATCAATCAATCAATCAATCAATCAATCAATCAATCAATCAATCAATGTTTATATTCCAGGGCATTTCCGGAGACAGTAACTAAAGGTGAGCCGTGTTATCACCCCGCTTCCACGTCTATGCAAGCTGACATCGTGAACTCTGATTTACAAACAATTCAAAATGAGCACCCTATTTCAAGAGGGAAAATGTGTTTCAGTATCAGAAATGCTGCTGTGAAGTAGCAACAGTAACAAACTGAAAAGCCAGATGCAAGCACACCACGTTTAGCCCCGCCGCGGTGGCTCAGTGGTTAGGGCGCTCGACTACTGATCCGGAGTTCCCGGGCTCGACCCCGACCGCGGCGCCTGCGTTTTTATGGAGGCAAAACGCTAAGGCGCCCGTGTGCTGTGCGATGTCAGTGCACGTTAAAGATCCCCAGGTGGCCGAAATTATTCCGGAGCCCTCCACTACGGCACCTCTCTCTTCCTTTCTTCTTTCACTCCCTCCTTTACCCTTCCCTTACGGCGCGGTTCAGGTGTCCAACGATATATTAGACAGATACTGCGCCATTTCCTTTCCCAAAAAACCAATTATTATTATTATTATTATTATTATTATTATTATTATTATTATTATTATTATTATTATTATTATTATAGCACACCACGCCCTTTCCGCTCTTCACCCAGAGACATGCATCAGCGGTGGCCTCCCGGTCTTTACACCGTATTGCCCACATTCCTTTCCACTCGTATTTCCCAGGAATCAGAAAAATAATAGACAGGGGCGCACACCAGTTGGTGGAGGTGTGGAGGTGAGGCAGAGAGATATGCTGGAATCATTAAGGAGTCATCGAGATATATGAAAACAAACAGAAAAGAAGGCAATACGCAGGTTTACAACCGAGGATCATTTACGGGCAGCAAAATAAAAAAAAAACGGAGAAAACTAGAGGATCGTGAAATGGAACACGAATCCACGAGCGGCGGCAGTGGCCACGGGCCTCGGGTCTGTAGCACACGGATAGCAAGGAAGCAGCAGAAATATTAGACAGACACACACACACAGAAAGAGAAACACAGCCAGGGAAAGCGGCGAGCGGAAAGTGCGCAGGTCGAAACACAATTTTTCGGACCACCGCTCGCGTTCCGCCTTCGTTGGGAACTGCGGCGGCGGAGTAACCGCGGAACCAACGCGAATTTTTTTTTTCCCTCTCTTTTAGAAAGACAGCAGTAAAAGCAACGCCTAGCTGCGGTCCAGAAACGCCATGCAGGTAAAAGTGAAAGAAACGCATAGAGAAACAGAAGGGAGGAGTGAAAGAGAGAGATAGAGGGGGGGACAGTACTCCCTAGGTCTCCATGTATGGCATCGCCGGGTTTTTTTAACAATGGCCGATGCGGTGGCCGCGCAGGGGCTCTCAGAATGGGCCATCGGGAGATGCTGCCCGCTTGCCATCACCAGCACAACGGAGGGGGCCGGGCAATCAGGCAGGGGCTCTTTCTCTGCTGGACGCCGGCATCAGGACTGACTGGTGGTCGGACGCGCACTTGGTAAGGAAGCGGGCCCCACAATGACTGCTGCCAGGCGCAGGTTTCGCTCCCACCCGGAGTGGCGTGTGTGGTTTCATTCGAAACGAACGGCTGTGCATTTGCGCGAGCCTCACGGAGTGGACGACACCCGATATATGTGGAGAAACGTGCCGACAGAGAGTCGTGTTACTCAATGTGAAGGGAGAATGTTTTTTTTTATTATTATTCTACAGACTGTTGGCTCAAAGACCGTTACAGGGGTGAATTGCAGAGCGTCGTACGATATCGGAATAGGTCGCGAGTAATAGAGGAAAGGAAGAAGAGAAAAGAAAAGCGAGAAAGAGTGACGCTACTGTGAACAGTACATACAGTGAGAACTCGGGATACTAATATTATGTGGGTGATGACGGATGATTGCTAGGTCACAGAACTGCACCAGAAATATTCGACCTGAATTCATTACCTAAGTGTCACTATAATGGATCACCTACCGGCAGTATTATGTAGCGCCATTCCTGCCTTCAGGTTGCAGCAACCCGAACTTCGACAACGAGTGCCAACAGCAGAGGCATTTTAGAAAAAAACAGGAAGGTAAGCATTTTGTACTGTATCTCAGGCAACACGCACTAGTATCTCGGAACTGATGAAAAGGACGACGATCCCGAGGCGCGCTGCTCTCTTGCAGAGCGAGGCAACAACAACAACAAGCGCTGTTCAGTTGACGCTGCCCCGATTAGAGAAAGTGCTCCGGTTATGCTCCTTGCTACAATACAAATAAACACGAAGCCTTCGATGTATACCTGGGCGGCGATTGATGGAAAGATGGAGATATCTTGTAGACGGTGCATGCAGCCTGTAAGACATAGTGCTAAGGTTCCCTGTTTTGTTGCCTGGAAGAATGCGCGCCACGTTGCCAGGTGTAGGTAGCAACATGCAGGAGGAGGTATTAATGTCACCAGCCCGCCGCCTACAGTGGGGCACACTCCTTATATATAAAGAGGATACTATAACTACAAGGAGTATCCCGGGGTACAGAAATATGGAGTAGGCTTCATACGCTCCTTATACACCGCACAATGCAGCGAAACCGCAGCGTCCTCAGAACGCGAAGTGCTCATAGTGCGAGGCGAGGAAGCACAAGTTGGGTGTCTGTACTCTACACATCGTGCGCATGCGACAAAAAGAAAGCGGGAAAATTCTGGCTCTCCCACGATTTCCTGCGGTTCCCACGGGTCACTGCAAGCTGTCTCGACTACGCCTAAATTCGAAAGCCGCCGATGTCTGCTGATTTTTTTTTTCTTGTTTTCGTCCTTGGCGTTTGAGAACATCGTCGGGAAGAGTTTCGTTTTTTAAGGGGGGGGTGGTAGGTGCGGGAGGGCGGCGACACCAGAAACAGCAGACGCGTTACTTCCATTGATACTCCGCTTTCGGCTCCCATTCCTATATTCCTATGGCGTCAGCTCACGCTATGCTACCGTCGCCGGCCGAGCCGCCCGTAGTGTGTGTGCGTGTGTGCGCGTGGCGAGGCAGCACGTCCGCTCTGTTTGCCCTGTATGATCCGCGCCTTGGCCTCCGCCGGCGCTTCTTCCTTAGCTTTCTCTTATTCCCCGGCCCATTGTTATCGGCACGCCTTTGTGGCCGCCTAAGACGGCGGAGCAAAAGATTATTTATACTTCTCCGCGGGCCATTAATCCGGCGAGGAGGAGGAGGCTGCGGGGTTGATTGAGAGAGGGTAAGAGGGAATAAAGAGGGCGAGGAGGACCGTTCTGTCGGGTTCCCCTTCATTGCAGCAGGCAAAGAGCTGTAAGAAGGATGGGGGTGGTGAGAGAGAGATGAAGGGGAAGGGAGGAAATGGGCGTAGCGTGGTTCGAAGCGTTTCTTTGGAGACGGCGTAAAACAGGGAACGACGGTTCCTATCTGTGTGCTTTTTCGCTTCCTATAGGGGGCGCGTCGATCGCCGAAGTGGCCTCGGCTCGGCACGGAGCAAAGGAGCGGTGATCGCGCGACGTGAACCGCGCGCACTGCGGCAACGCCCGTACCACGGGCCACATAGCGTGTGACAACAAAACATTCCAGTTCGATGACACCGGCCTTTCTTACGCGTCTTCCGTGTCCAGCCTGTGCCGCATTACGGGCCCACACGTTCTTGAAGTCGATAGTATAGGTAATACATCCGAGCGCTAATGAAGACAATCAGACGTCGATGCTATTAACAGTGTTATTTGTGACGAAAGCTTCGGTGCGAAGGTAACGAATACCAGCACCTTACATTAGGCATGAACGCGTCGAGTTCACCGGCACTGTAAACACCGAATCTTAATTCGCGACGGCGCAAGAGATGATGTTGCAGTGAATTGGGGGACGTGTCTCGGGTAAGCAATGACGACAAAACCGTCCCGTAGCAGAAAGAGAAACCAAAGACAAAAACTAAAGAAAAACCCAACTTGTGGATGAAGAAAAAGAGAAACAAGTGCATGCGGACGGAAAGAAAGAAAGAAAGAAAGAAAGAAAGAAAGAAAGAAAGAAAGAAAGAAAGAAAGGAAATAAAAGCGTTTGCTGAGGGCGCGAATAAGTGAAAGTACTGATCATCGGTAGAATGTCAGCTGAGGTTTCCGCGCGCAGCGTAGGCGACCAAAGAACAACAGAGAATACAACTTCAGCTGCCAACGACAGCTCTTCAACAGAGTGTGCTGCCGGTCTGCTTTAAAGAAAAAAATTGATCACATTGTCACGCTGAGTGCGCTGCTGCTGCGGCGTGTCAACAACAAACATCCCGAAACAGGTACAGCCCGCTGTGCAGGCCGCATCCGAACGGGCTGACAGATATGGGCTCGGGAAAGACAGCTGCTGGACGCGCATAGCACCGAGCAGACAAAGCGAGGTAAACAAAGAGCATCAGGGTGAACGGCCCCCCGAAACGGCGTAGATTTACCACTCCAGCAGAGGCAACAGGTGTTCTCACATATAGTTTCACGAGAAGATATATCGAGCCCGATTTGCAGAACGGGGAAAGCAGGGGACGTGACGGGAAGAAGGAATCGCTCGCCAAGTCACCGGCCACTCTGCATACATGCCACGGGGCTTCTAACCAGCCCGCGTGCGTCATATTGCGAAGGCGTCGTTGAGTTGAGCGGAACTGCGCCAGACAGACGAAGCAGGCAGCCTGGAGTCGCGTCGTCCACTATATTATAGCACTCACTGCCGCGGGGTGAGAAGACAGCTAGGTGCTGCGCATTTCGGGGCATCATACATATGCGGAGTCGTCTGTAGATGCGGGCCCTATATATAGATATACATATACACTCACTACTTTCGTACTACATGCTTCATCATCGAAGGCCCTCGAGACTGCAGCGCCGCCAAGTAGCCAGCGGCAGCGGCGGCGTATGCAGATACGTGGAGGAGCTCGTAAAGACGAGCTGGAACACAGGAAGCTCATGTTATATATATATGTGTAGCCGAAGGCGTTAATGTCACCGTCGGTGTCGCTGGTCATTGGTTTTGTTTTTCGGGTGTACCGTTTCATTTTTGTTCTTCGCTGTCTTCGGTGCGAGAAATGTGCGGAGAGAAAGCGAACTCGGCCTGCGGCGTCTGTACAACGGCGCGTTGACCCGGCTTGTTTTGCGACGGTGGCATTGACTATGACGACGGTTGTAAATCATCGGGACGCTGACAGCCTGAAATGAGCGTGCGGCATCGTCATGGTCGGCAGACAAGCGTAACGTGGGTCACATGTGTGTGTGTGTGTGTGTGTGTGTGTGTGTGTGTGTGTGTGTGTGTGTGTGTGTGTGTGTGTGTGTGTGTGTGTGTGTGTGTGTGTGTGTGTGTGTGTGTGTGTGTGTGTGTGTGTGTGTGTGTGTGTGTGTGTAGCCGAACCTCGTTATCACGAAACGGCTTATGACGAAATAATGGATATAATGAAGGGATGACGATTCCCCTTGGAACCGCGGACAACACGGACTATAACGAAAAATCGCCCGGCCCTTGAATTTCCTTATAACAAGATTAAACTATATATATATAAAGGAAATTAGGGGCTCGTTTGACAAACTTATGAAGGGTGACTGTTAGCTTCCTTCAGACACACACACACACACACACACACACACACACACACACACACACACACACACACACACACACACACACACACACACACACACACACATATATATATATATATATATATATATATATATATATATATATATATATATATATATATATATATATATATATATGAATTTATGAACGGATGAATTTTGAAAATGTTTTTTTTTTTTCATTTTCATTGCTCAGCTAATAAAAGTGATCGCGGGTGGTGACGTCGCAAGTCTAACGTCTAACGAGTAATCGTCTTCGGTGCATCGAAGACCGAGTTGTGCAACCGGAAAAAAGAAAAAAGGCTAGCGAAAGAAGTGGGAAAAGAAAACTTGCGAATCCCGGATTTAACACGTATACCACAAATCCAAGCCGCATGAGAAAGGGTGAGGATTTTTGTCGCTGCGAGCACATTATATTTTTTTACGCCGTCCTTCGGCCAAGCTATATTCCCCTGTGTCGTTGATATCTGATACAATCTAATCTAACCATCATAATCAGCCCATTTTCACTTCTCTGTATTCTGCACGCAGTTCCACAGGAGCGCGGGGAGAACCGTTCGAGCGCGGCGCGGCGACTCCGCCGAAAGGGGTGCGTTCGGCGTTCTGAAAATGTCGCTCAGGACCAGTTGGTGCAAGCGGCGTTGGAGGAGGGGGGCGGGGGGGGGGGGGGGGGGGGGGAAAGAGACCGAACGTGACGCGCCGCAACAGAAACGGCAGAGCAGGTGGGCCAAAGATGGGGAAGGGGGTCGATCGTGGCGGCGAGCGACCCGCAATTACAGATCCCGTATACCTGCGCGCCCTATATGGTCAGCGTGACGACCGCCGCAGGACTGATCGCGCGCGGCAGCGTATGAATAAATACTGAGCCACGGCTCACATCGGTCCGCTTGGTGTAGCATCGTACAGAGACTGTGCTGCCCTCTGCCTCTCCAGTCCCACACGTGGTTGCGGCAGAGATCGTATACGGCACGGCTCGCGACGCCAGGGCCCCCCTCGCGGCTAAGCAAGGGCACGCACGGCTGGACCCCGCCGCCGCCGCGCAACCACACAACCATCGGGCCGTTATATATATATATTATATATATATATATATATATATATTATATATATATATATATTATATATATATATATATATATTATATATATATATAGACTGCAGAGAGGGTCGTAAATACCGCAGGCACGCGCGTTGCGATGGTCGTTACGTGCCGGTCCCGTCGCGCCAGGCATCACAAGGGCGCTGTACAGACACAGCGAGAAGCGCAGTCCCGCCATCCGCGGGATGCCACCGGGGTCAGCCTATTGCGCTGTTCCGCGCGCGCACCAGTATTATACTATACTACACCTTTGGCCTCGTTCCAGGGCCTGCACATACCCCCCCCCCCCCCCCCCCCCCCCTCTTCAATGCCCTTTACTCTCCTCTTTCTTGGACGCACCTGCCTCGTCGAAGTTTGTACTACACGCCGAAGCCTATCCCGGAGAGCACGCAATCAAAGCGCGCGCATCTTGGGGTTCGCGGCGTGTCTATGAGGCTGCGCATGCAGTGGTGAATGTGACAGGGGGGCGTGGTCTGCTGCGCAGTAAAAGCGAAAGGACTGGGCAGCGGGAAAAGAAAAAGAAGGAGGGAGAGGAAAAAAACGAAAGAAGAGGAAAGAGAGCGCATGGAGACAAGGAAGTCGAACCGCGAGCTTCTTCTCAGGTGGTGGGCAAGAAGCGTGAGGGCGTTACGAAAGGGCTCCGAGATCGGCGTCGAAGAAAAAATATATATACACGCATATAGATGGATGAATGAATAAATAAATAAAGGACGTGGAGTTGCTCCGCAGGAGAGTACTGGGACGACCGTGAATCACTCTCGGAGTGGGAGGAGCCGGAAGACGGGTCTCCTGATTCCTAGGGACGATAAAATGCAACGCCAAGGCGGCAACGGGCGCCCGGCTGGAACGCGCGTCCGTGTAAGTGGATGCGTGTGCGTGGAGCACCGCTGGCTTTGCTGTGCTCTCTTCAGTTTTCTTTTTGTTTTTTAGACGACGAGAGCATTAACTAGCACAAGACTGACCTAGATACAGAGAGTAAGGTAAGCAGAAGCAGCACAGCTTCCTTGTTAGATTGTGTCCTGCGTGCGAGTGCTTGCGGTTTTCGCTAGGTCATCAGCCCGTCGTGTAGTACGTGTAGTATCGCTCGAGCTTTCGTACAATATTACCCGGCGGACAGCACGCACCGACGGTAGACCCAACCTTCAATAAGAGTTCTGAAGGAATGCAGTCTCCAGCTTTAATAAAAAAAAAACAGAGAGAAAAGTTCTTGAGCTAAGACACTAGAAATAAAGAGAAAGGAAATAAAAAAGACCTGGGTAGGGAAACAGTCCACCGACGAACGGTGGAGTAATTGCCAGATAAAGCAAGGCTAACCCCACCTGTAGCATTCAACACCTCAACTCAACTGAACTCCACCGACGACTTGTTGCACCGAATTTTGAGCGGGCAGAATATGTCGGGGGAGTCTGTTGACTTGGATTCCACAAGTCCTAGGTGATGCCTCTCAAGGAAGTGTCCGCTCTCTTCAGCACGGCGCAGAGTAACAAAGAGCTCACAGAAACAGACCGGGAAGCAAAGAAGGGGGGGGGGGGGGGGGGGGCGCTGGCAGCTGCAGGTAAGGCACGAAAGGGTATAAATGTGTGCTCTTCTAGAAACGGGATGGACGCTTAGCCGAAAAAAAAAGTACATGGCGACCAATCCAGGCGAGCGCACGTCACTTCTCAAAGGCGTATACGGGGCTCTAACATCGCGGACAGACACGGTCGGCCGGGGTCGCCCAACGGGGTTCGCTAAAAGGTTCACGGACCTCGTGTGCTGCTGCTGCGGGAGACGAAGAAGAAGACGACAGGACGATTGCGGAACAGTTTCCCCGCCGGTGCGATCGGAAATCTATGGGCGCCCGCACGCTCCGCCAGCCGACGACCGGAGGGGGGGGGGGGGGGGATAGGAGGGCAGCTATTAATAAAAAGACACACCGCGAAGGGAGGAAAAAGAGGAGGGCGCTGTTGGTACCTGAGAGCGAAAGGCAAGGTCGGGGGGAGGGGGGAGGGGGGGGGGGTCGCCAGTCGGCCAAATTTGGCGGCGGCGGCGGCACTACAGCGAACGCCGATGAACCAGCCGGCGAGCTCGTGGCCCCGCTCTCTCCTCGTCTCGGCGTGCGGAGAGTTACAGGCGCGCGCCGTTGTGCGCAGTCTGCCAACACTGGTAAGGTTCTTGGTCGGGACCAGGGGGCGTAGCCGCAGCTGTCAGGCCCCGAAAATGGCAGGCAACGTCAAGTGGACCGGATCGGGAATGCAGCGTGGCTTGCTTCCTTCCTTTAGTTTCTTATCCATTGCTTCTTTTGTTTCAGGCTCTTTAGCTATTTTCTTCCTTTCTTCGTTGCTTCTGCCGTTCGCGCGGGGGCCAGCATCGTACCACGCGAGCGGGCGCTTGCTCGAAACGCATCCACTGGGGGATTCAGCGCCGCCACACCGCTGCTTTTTTTGCTTTGTTTTTATTTTCCCGAAGATGAGCTGCGCGGCATCTTGAACTATCTATACACGAGACGCGTCTGCGCCGGTGGTTGGAGACGGTGTTATTGTTTGAAAGAACAAGCACTGCACTGTTTTACCGTATTGCGGGCTCATATGGTGAGACTGTAGGCAGACCTGGTAAGAACAAGTGAAGTGATTCTCCTTATTTTTGATTACCAGGTTAATTTATACACGCCCGCGGTTATTTAAGGGCACTAACAGGCTCTGCGCATTAGCGTTCTTGTATTTCACCTAGAGTGAAATGCGGCTGTCGAGGCCGGGATCGAACGCACGACCATGGCCTCGGCAGCCCAGCGGCACAGCACTTACCCACCATGGGAGCGTGAATGCGCGATAAATGTCGAACTCTGATCTAAGCAGCGCGCCTTCAGTATGACAATGAAGTATATTCGCTTTCTCATGAGACGGTACCATTTTATCATTGGTGAAAATTCACGCCCGTAAAGTAAAAATGCAAAATTAAATAGATATGCGAAGACCAACAATTCGTCGAGGAGAGTGTTCATCTTAGCTTCTAAAGTCTAGAGGCATGCCAATAGCAGATCTGAAAAGGTAAGAGCAATATTGACACACTGCATCCTTTTTCGGCTCATTATAATTCCCGACATCAAACTGAATGCAGACAAAACAAGTGAACTAACACCCATACGTATACGCACAGCTCGCTTATAAACACATGCAGGCAGCTCACAAAAAGTAACGCATCCAAAACGCGGAGCCGTGCTACTTCAACGGGAAACCTAATACATTATCCCCAAGGCTAAATGTGAGATCGCTGCACGGAAGCCATGAGTGGGCGTGTGCTGCGGCCAAAAAAAAAAAATTAAAGAGAGGAATAAACGTTAACGACGTCGTTTCCGCGACAACAGTGCACGACAACTCCTCCTTGGCGAGGGAGCCGATTTAATTAAAGGGAACCGCATTGGCGAAGTTGCATTGCAAAATGAACTATGCGCGAACTGCCTCACGCGAATTGGCTCTTTGCCATCAGCGCAAATGTACGTGTATTACTCGTATACACAGGAGCGAGCAAACCCCTTTTGCAAACTACTGTAGCGCGCGCGCATTTCGCGTTCGCCTTCGCGCCAATTTGTACCAGCCCACGCGATCAACGCCTCCCTCCATCGAGCGCCTTGTTTTCGTCCAAAGGACAATGGGCGATCCTCTCGAATGAGTTATGTGCGATGAAAGTCGCCGGCTTCCAGCGCACTTCTCTTCGTTTTTCTTTCTTTCTTTCTTTCTTTCTTTCTTTCTTTCTTTCTTTCTTTGCCTCTCTGCGCTTTGCTTTTCGTCTGGCTGGTTAGAGTGTCACGATTAGACACGAACAAAGGCGTGATTGATCGCGCAACAAATTACTCAGCGATACGCAGAGGTAAGGACACAAAGGAGCACTGCGTGATATACAGCCAAGGTACGGAGCTTATTTCCTCCTTCCTTTGTTGTTGTTGTTATCCCTTTACGTTCGTGTTCTTCCTTTCGACGTCCCTCCCCTTCTTTCATTCGCTTCCGCACATAAACACGTACATACAAACAAAATGGCGCTGATCCGCTTAACGGCCAGTGCTGCCCGCCGCACCTCGCCCTTCAGATCATTTGGACAAGGAGCGTGAATAGGAGGCAATAATCGCGCGGAGTATGCTAATCCCGTCGTTAGGGCTGACGACAGGTGCGGAGGAGACGCCTGCAAATACACCGACGCGCGGAAGAACAGAAGAAAGTATAAGGGACTGCAAGCGTGGGCCGAATCAATCAGCTTGCGCGCCACGCCTCGAAGAAAAAAGATGCGAGGAGAAACAAAGACCGCTGGCTAGATGAACGAGCGGAAGGGGTTTTTTCGCTTTCGTGGCGTGTGTGTGCTGGCGCCTGGCCAGCAGAAACTTCCTCCGGTAGCTCTTTGGCTGTTTCTTCGTCGAATGCCGTATTTCCGCCTCCTCCATGAACAAGTGCTCTTTGTTTGCAGGAAGCGTATATGCCGTCAGTTCAGGAAACGAAAGAACAAGAGAGCGGCTGTTAGGTGGCCTCCTCTGTATTTACATCGTCGATTTGTTCGAAATGAGAGGAATTCGAATCAAACGGGGCTGAATCAGGCTCTCTTCTTCAACAGACATCGTGTGGACAAGAGTGATGCGTGAGTTCGAATAAACCGGAAGGTAGAATTAAGCGCATTTGAATGAACGAGATTCCATTGCATATCTGCATTCCAACTTCTATAAGCAGAACATCAAGCGGATGGAATATTAGTTCTAATCACTTCGAGTCAAATGTATGCCAATTGCATTTCCGTTTTATGTATTTGTATTGCTTTTTCGTATGTTCATTGCTCTTTTGTCGGACGCATGCAAACTGCCAGAAAAAATAAAAAGTAGACCGCTGAGAATTTCTCTGCCCGCTCATAGAGCACTTTACAGTGAAGTTAGCTTCTTGAAGTCTGCATCATTTCAAAAGTGTGCCCGCCATACATTTATTATTATTTTTTTTTTCACAGCGACAGATGCTAAGGCCACACATCCCGATTCTCTGGTGTCGGCGTAACACTGCGCCTCGCTCACTGGTCAGGATGGAAAGACGTCATGCATGATGTCACGTCAGCGCGCCACATCTAGTGGCCCGAACACAGTGACGTCATAAGTAACTGCATAGTGACGTTACGCATGACCTCCTTACAACGCGACATGGAAACGCAGCACCATGCTAAGTGGTCCAAAAACAGTGAGCGGCATCATGAGTAATGAGCGGCAGCATATTCACATCACGTGCAGTTAGAGTGAGAAAAAATAATCACGAATAAAAATATTATTTTCACCGCCGCAAGCAGCGATCGTTGAATCTCGCTTTATGCAGTGGCAGCCATACTGCATGGTATGGTGTGGTTTGGTTTATGGTTTATGGGGGTTTAACGTCCCAAAGCGACTCAGGTATGGTATGGTATGGTATGGCAAGACATGGTATGGTACGGAAGGTAAGGTAAGGTATGGTATAGTATGGTATGGAACGGAAGGTAAGGTACGGAAGGCAAGGTAAGGTAAGGTACGGTATGGTATGGTATGGTATGGTATGGTATGGTATGGTACACTGGCGATGAGGGACGCCTTGCGTTTCGCCTCAATCGAAACGCGGCTGCCGTGCATGCCGTGTATCGAACCCGCGCCCTCGAGCTCAACAGCAGAGCGCCCTAATCACTGAATCACCGCGGCGGGGCGGCAGCCATCCTGAGAATATATATATTTTTTTCTCAATACTTTTTCTACCGCCCTCAAGGTGAGTCCCACAAAAAGAAAGAAAAAAAAAAAGTCAAATGTGCCTGTAGGCCTGTTCATTCGAAAGGCCCGCCGTGAGAGCCAACGAACCTCGCGACCTCCCGCGCTGTGTCTCACAAGCTCGGCTTTTAATCTCGGACGCCATTTGCCCGCCGGACGCCTTTCTTCCAAGCCTCGAAGACCTTCTAGAACACGAGCGCATTACTTATGCCCATTACTTCCGCGGCCATCTCCCCATTCTTCGCGCGGTGCTATATTTATGCGAGCATATTTCCTGCAGCTCTTTCTCTTCGCGGGTCCCCTCAGGAGCTGCTGCTCCCGTCACACGGGAACCGACCCCATTGTTCTACAGGCGCCCCTTTCTTCATCATGCACGCTCCGAGAGGCCCGAGAGGTCGTCACTCGGTGACGCCTTGGCTGACAGAATGAGCGCCCACCTGTGAATGTGTGCTTCCGCGTCATTGTCTGTCCCGTAGGGGCATTGTGTGGTTGTGTAACGTGCAGCGTCTTTCGTATAGCTCGCTGGGGCACACCTGACATGCCTTGAGAATGGTGTCAAGAGAGAAAAAAAAAGGGGGGGGGGGGGGGGGGTGACCCTTTCGGACAATTCCGCGTTGGCGCAGAAGAGACACTGTTCATATAGACTGGGAGACGCCGGAGGGGACTAAGCCGATTATTAGCTGCGCTGGGACGCTGCGCTCGTGTCTTATGCACTCTCTTATACGAGTCGATTCTAAACTCGGGTCGTTCTACTGAGGTCAGCCGGAACACCCACAGCGATGGCTGAGTGTTCTCCTGCTAAGCCCAAGGTAGCGTGGGACTGACCCGCTTTCGATGCAGGAAGAATGCAAAAAGAAAAAGAAAAACAGTCCGTGTGCTGTGTGAGTGCGCCGAAGAAACCCACGTGGTCGAAAATTAATCCGGAGCCTCTCATGCCACCATGTCGTCATGTCATGCAGTCATGTCATACGATCACGTCAAGCATACCATTGCACACCGAGGCCACCCCAAACATACAGGGAGTGATTCAACCCACATAACGAACTGCGAAGAGCATTACTCGTCGTCTGCGTAGTGCTGTTAATGCGTCGGCAATGAAGCGCAAATTATGCTCTAAAATTATACAGCAATAAGCAACCCCCCCCCCCCCCCCCCCCACCCCGCAATAAGGAAATTGTCTCGTTGAATCGGCGCTGTACTGTAGCATTTTTGCTGTCTCGAGATCCAATAGCCGTCACTTTGTGTATAGCAGGTCCCGCATCATCGATACAAAACCAATACATCGATGTTATCACCGTGCTGCTCGCTATACAGTACAGGGCGGTCCACTCTTTGCATAAGGCAAACGCCATCGTCACCGTTGCTACAACTACCGTGCGTGTCTTGTTTGAACAACAGCGCCCATCTATCATTACGCCAATTAATTGGCGTAACAAATAGCCATCCAGAGCTTGAGGCTGCGGAAACGCCCCCCCCCCCCCCCCCCCGGCCTATATAATAATAAAAAAATCACTTTCACATCGACCGTCGCGTCGCTCCGCCTAGCGCGCTAAAGAGCAATCAATTATCGCTTTTTCTTCCGCGCACTAATTGGAACCGCCAGCAATCAGCGCGGCACTGTGTACGAACAAACGCAAGACGCAGACAGCCGCCGACTTCCGCTTAAATCAAGCACCGCACTACAACGCATGCGTGCGGCGCGCCGTCGTCCGAAAGAAAACATCCCAGATTGCTGACAACACGCACTCGATCGAGAGAGTCGCGCGCGCGTATAATTGAGCGATACAAGATTCGACGATAAAGTCGCGGGGTGGCGGTCTTGTTTGCGCGCTCCGCCGACGACGACAAGAGGAGAAGTGAGAGAGAGAGAGAGACAGGGGCGAGAAACAACAGCGAGCAAACATGGCCGCCACTGGCTGTTTGTTGACAGACCGATAAGGCGCGCGGCCGCGTTCAAGCAAACAAAATGTAGCCACCGACCTCGATCATCCTTTTCTTCCGGGCGCGCGCACGGCGCGGTCACGCCAGGCACGGAAGCCAGAGTCAGCGCGTGCCGCGAACGAGGTCGCCTTCTTCTCTCGGGCGGCGAAGCGAGCGCCGCCGCCGCGCACCCAGGGTCGCCCTGAGCACGCATGCAAAACAGCGCTACGGCGGCCGGCGATCTGCATTGCGAGAGACGAGCTGCAGCTTTTCCGCACTTTCTCGAGTTCCGTGCAGTGTACTCCGTAAACGGAAGCAGCAGTGAGCTGCGCTCAAAGCCAGTCCACATACACAGTCGAATTTCGATAATTCCTGTTCGAAGGGGGAATGAAAAGTTCGTTCGAATTAAGGGCCTATTACAAGCGATGTAGGTGGGTATAAGGTGTCAGTTCGAGTCAACCGGGACTACGATTTAAAGAGACCAGGATATAATGAGGTTCCGCTGATGGATGGCTGTGAAGATTTATCTCGTCTTTGTCGTCCACTGCTGATAGCGGGGAGAGTTGGAAGGAGGGGGGAGGGGCTTCGTCGCTTGAGAAAATGAAAAAAAAAGATGAAAACAGCACAAAGAAAGAAAGAAATAGATACAAACAAACAAAAGGAAGAAAAGCACTGAAATGGAAATCGTTTCAATAATATACCGGCCCAGGAGTGAAGCGGCGTCTGACGAATGCGCAGCGCGCTTGCTTTTCCTGCATGCTCAACTTTGGCAGCTCTGCTACAGTTCAGAACAAGGCGCGGAAAGCAGATACACTTCTTCGCACATATAACCAGAGTGCATGCAGGAGGAACGGGTTTAAAAAAAAATAGCAAGCATAGACCGTTTTCGGAGACAGAATCCACCTTTTTCCCCAAAGCTTTACGCCCCAGGTAACATAACACCGAACGACGTCACCGCCCTCATCAGGGGGGAAGCAACTCTGTTGCGTGCAAGAGGCCACGTCTCGAACCCTTCCTCGGCCGTAGCGTCCGCACAGCTGCACCGAACTATGCAAGGCGAACAACGGCCTTCTCCCCTTCCTGAAAGTCCGCATTCCCATCTAGCACCGATTACGCGCAAGCTTCGCTAGCTAGCCCGTTAGTGGCCATGTTTGTACCGCACACAGACGGAAAAGGGGGGGGGGGGGGGAGCATACGAACCGGGCAATTGGCGCCGCCGTTACACGCCAAGCATTGCTTACTTATACGGTGGCGGCAGCTTTTGCGGGGACGCGGAGATAGCCCAAACACAGCGGGAACTTGCGAATAACGGCCCCTCTCCTCCTCCTCCTCCTCCTCCTGTTTCTCTCTTCCAACCACCCATACGTGCTCTGGCCTTCAGCGGCTGCAGCGATTGCATTAGCGCCTTGCCGGCTCGGCCAGCACACGCCATCCGTTGAGACGAGAAGGGGGGGGGGGGGGGGGGGGGGGCTTGCACGACACGCGAACAATTAACCCGAACGCGTGGCGGCGAATGCACGCACAGGCTCTCAGACAACGGGTTTTCTTTGACTGTGCATTCGTTTTTATCTTTTCCTGTCTGTTTTTATCCTGTACAATAAGGCTCCTGAGCCAGCTCATGCACGCTGGCAGAACTGCTGAAGTGTGGTTGATTGCAACTATTTGAACGCGCTTGTTCTAGCTGCGTGAGCACATTATCCACGTGTGTACGTTGTCGTACTACAGAACCGTGTACCATATTGCGTACTCTACTGGGCAAACTGTGCTTTATATTGTGTCCAATATCGCACAGTATCGATACGATATAGTTTCGATGTAATTATCGACATCGTATCGATATCGATAACTATCGAAATATTGATACCAGTATTTAAAAGCATCGTTGCGTTCATTACTGACCAGTTGTGAAAATAATGGTAATAAGAGACACAGGAATACGGATGGAATAAGTTCCTGCAATGATTCAATATAAAATTTTCACGGAAGCACCAGCCGTCATGCGTCAACATTACCACAACAGCGCGACAACAGCAACTCACATTTGAAGCAGTAAATAAATTTGTCCAACTTCCACATTCGTTTCAACATAACGTCGCTGGAACTAAGTGACAGAACGACGCGTGCCTTATGCTGAGAGACTGCCGCAGACTAAAGGAAAAGCCCACCTGACTCGAGAGGAAGTAAAGGAAACAGTTGCCCAGCTTTCACGAGCGCTCTTCGCCTGCGCACGCCAGCGATATTCGAATACGAGCAAAACCTGCCAAGACATGAGGATGAAAGGAAGGCAAAATTACGCAGTGTGTAATCCCAACAGCAACTGGCTAGAGCCATGCGAGCCAAGTCGAGACGTCGAAGCTGTAGCCACTCACTACTCAAACCTTGAGGAGCTCTAGTGGACCTCCAGGCGTCGATGCCAAAACGAGCGTTCAGTTAGTTACAAAGGCGCGCAAGTTGGAGCTTCGCTTGTGCCTGTTACATCTTTACTTCCAAGACACTTTCTTTTTTTTTATGTACCCGTTCTCATTCCAGACACAAGTTCCAAAACAACTCAACCTCCCCACACAGACGCTTTCGAATCCTCGTCTGTTTTACGAAAGCTATCGTCTCTCTGTTCATCTTTCTCAAGTTTCTTCTTTCGCGCTTGTTCAAAACCCTGCAGCAGCAGAAGCAGCTCGGCGACTTGAAAGCCACACGCCGCCGCCGTGCTATAAGGTTCACAAAAGGATGGCACTCCAAAGTGTTCTCACGCCGAGCTGTCGTCGCCAGACTGCAAGGACACGTGAGAAGCTAGACGACGACAACCGAGCGATGTGCACCCACAACAGAGTCAAAAAGAGAGAGTGGGGGGGGGGGGGGGGGGGCAGAAGTGCCGGAGGAAAGCGAAGGAGAGGAGAAAAGGGTGAATACGAAGAGACCCCCTCCTCCTCAACCACCTCTCTTCGCCACTGCAGACAGAGACGTTGCGCCACGGCCGCCGCGGTGGTGCGCCGCGTGTGAGGAAGGAACGCGGCAGGCTTGCAGCGGCGGCGGCGAAGTCAACGAACAGGACTTCTCGGGGACGAAAGAGAATCATTACACGCATTTCGCTTTCAAAGCGGCGCCCGCTGAGAAGCGAGCGGGTTGACGAGCGCCGGGGCTGCCGCTGCGTGCATGCCGCCGAGGGATCAACGGAAGCAGTTGGAGGGGAGTCGTTCGCTTACGGGTGCCAATTGGTACCGGCTCTCTACGGTCGCTGACGCTTGGTACCGGCGAGGGCAGTGCGAAAGGGGACACCCTATTCTCTACTCTAGACGCCTTTAATGTCTTATCAGTTCAGATTGAAAGTAAGAATAAATTTCACTCTTGAGTGGGACATGGCAACAACGCTGTTATCCTCGCTCAAAGGCATCTGAAGTAAGGCTTTTGGATAGGGTGCGGCGAAACACGTCGCAATAGCGAGGTTGCAGATATGGGGATGTAGGAAGCAACGAAAGTAGCCATACTCTGCTCGCTACTTCCCAAATGATGTAGTATGGACATAGGGTTGCCCGTTTTATCTGGGCCTGCAGGGAACTGTAACTGTTCCTAAGGCTCACTAAGCGCATCGTTACAGGTAACTTACACTTATTAAATGAAAGTGCAAGCATCAGACCTTTCGTTATAAAGACCACATTAGCAATCGCAAACCCGTAAACGTAAACATGTGCTATTCATGAACGCAATCCTTGCCAGCTAGGTGGCAAGGTGAGAAGATAGCATCTAGAGTCTTTTCTGAGCGGTTATACGAGTGGGAGACTCTTCTACGACACAAAACTGCTCCAAATTATCGACCTTAATTAATTTTCTAAGCGCCGTTACGGCGTAGCAATAGCTGATATTACTCAAAACCAGCCCAACCGGTAGTTGTACAACCTCAACCTCACGTCAATTGTGTGTTTCTTGCGCGGCTCAGAACCTCTGCGTTTTTTCACGGAGAAAGGGAGGATCCACGGAAGCGTCTACGAACTTCACCACAGCGTCGCGAACACTTGATGGCCAGTGAAAGAGGTGGGTGCAAATGCGCGCACTACCACTCCGTGGTGCGCGGTCCGCTGCTTTGCTTGGCGAGCCATAGTATGCGGCGGCGACGAGCCGACAGAGAGAGAGAGACAGGCTCGCTGCCGACCGTCGCTGTCTGTCGTCGGTCGTCGTAAAGATGACGCCCCGCGCGCTGCGCTCTCCCGCGTCCACGGCGCAGCTGCAGCGGCGGCATTGCAAGAGCCGGACAAAGGAACGGGATACGGGCGCTTCTACACACGGAACCAGCACCACCACCACCACCTCGGGTGACGATTCCGCCGCCTATCCAGTTCGCCGCAGAACGAATACCAAGCGTGCTAACCGAGCAGGAGAGAGCCTGCGACCGGGGGCACACTCCGCGTGGTATAGGCTCACTGATTCAAACAAGGACGTCAGTGAATGTACCTCCTCTATGGAGAGAGGCACGGCGCCGATCCGTGCTACGCAAACAAATCGAACTACAAGGCCGTATCATCAACCATACTTTTCTCGTTTCATTCCTTAATGCGTCTTTGTTTTAGTGTTGGCTTGCGTTTTTGGGTGCCGAACCACACTGCTTGCAAGCCATCCAACATGAAGTCACAAATTGGGAGTTTCCAACGGGGGCCACAGAATGAATTAGGAAATGAATCGTTATAGAGTACGATCCCACCAGGCTATGGTTCGGAGCGCGAATCATACCGCGTATTGGTTTAAACAAGCAGGCCTGCCCACCTAACAAGATGCAACCACGCGAGAGCCGCAGACGACGCCCCCGGAATCTCTCTCTGTTTCCATTGAGCCATGCATACGCCCGATTCCCGAATCCCTGATACGTTTCCCATCCATACGCAAAGCTGCAGCACCCACCGGACTTGGAGACTAACGACTGATGCGTGGCTTATTAACCCAAGGGTGGGACGAAACGAAATTAGGAGCGGGAGGTGGCAAGAGGGGAAGACGGGAACTATAAATACCACGCGCCTTCCGTGAAACAATAGCCCACAGGGGTGTAAATGGGGCGAAAAGCGAGGGACACTGGGTGGGCGGGAGAGACGCAACGGGCCCGTCACAATGGGAAAGCCGAGGAGCGGCGGACGAGACAAAAGCGTTTCGGAAAGGTTCTCGACAAACGCAACGAACAAAAGAACCCCGCGGCCCGCCAACGGCAACGATCGGAAGCAATAAAGCAAAGAAGAACACGTGAAGACAGTGACAGGGAAGCGAAAATGAATTGGAATAACAAGCGACAACGATAAAAGGAGCGAGCAGAGACAGCGCTGGGCAAACAAGGAGCACCTAAGGGGGTGATGCCACCGGGAACGAAGAAAAAGAGAAGAAAAAATATAAAAATAAAAATAAACACTGCTGGGGAACAGCAGGGGCGCTACGCTCGTTATTTACGACTCCAAAGGAGATCGTCAGCAGCATGTAATAGGAGGCCGCGACTTGGTTGCCTGCAGACGAGTCGTCTGGTGTGTGTTGTTGCGTGCGTGTGTTCCCTGGCGCTCATCCGGCCCTGGCCAGAATACGCGCACGACGCATGCGCAGTTGTTATCCGCGTCGGCGCTGCTGTTCTACGGCGGCACAATGCCAGAGACCGCGCGGGACGCTGGGCCGTAAAAGACGGAACCCGCTCCCACAGCATACGCGGACAATGTGCACTGAGAATGATTAGTTGGCACAATCCACGATGTAGTACACTGGGAGAAAGCGAAGCAGTTACAGAAAAGTAGAAAAAGATTTCCCGATAAGATTGGGAGCAACTTACGCGGTTCTTCTGTCTTGTTTTTTTTTTTTTTTGCCAACAACGCATAAGCAAGAAAAGCATCGAAGAACGCGGCTGCAGGCAACTATATGATCTTACAGAAGGAGAAACTCCTACGCACGAATCGTGCTTCTCTCGAACAAGAAAAAAATAAGATAAAGCTCCCGCAGAGCAGACGAAAGAATAAAAAAACAAGGTCAAGGGCGGGGGAGGCAATGGGAGTGACAATGAGTGGCAGTACTTACACTTTAAACGGAAAGGTATAGAAAGGCAGTAAGCTGTCCTCTAGCGGAGTCTCTTTTATAAAAGGAGCGCGCTGGAGGACAGCTTAGTCCCGTTTTTACTCCAATAATACTAATAATAATAATTGGTTTTGGGGGAAAGGAAATGACGCAGTATCTGTCTCATATATCGTTGGACACCTGTCCCGCGCCGTAAGGGAAGGGATAAGAGAGGGAGTGAAAGAAGAAAGGAAGAGAGAGGTGCCGTAGTGGAGGGCTCCGGAATAATTTCGACAACCTGGGGATCTTCAACGTGCACTGACATCGCACAGCACACGGGCGCCTTAGCGTTTTTCCTCTATAAAAACGCAGCCGCCGCGGTCGGGTTCGAACCCGGGAACTCCGGATCAGTAGCCGAGCGCCGTAACCACTGAGCCACCGCGGCGGGTATTTTTTACTCCAACATAGGCGTATTTTTGTTCAGAGTGCATTCAGCTGAAAGAGTTGCGAAAGTAATGCAAGTGTTCTTACGCCGGTTTGATTTCGCGCGCAGGGTGAACTGAGGCACGCCATCTAGTGGCGCAAAGGTAAAACAGGGGCCCCTCCTCCTCCCCCCCTCTCGCTGGTGTTGCAGGAAAAGAGAGAGAGAGAGAGAAGACTAACGAAACACTGACAAGCGACGTAACCAGGAGCGACACGTTGGATCCATCGCGACGAGGGGGAAACAGTGGTGGGTGAGGGCGTTCTCTTGCAGGAAAAGGGAATACCGGCGGAAGAAGGAAAGTACGGCGCAGCAGACGTGGAAAAAGAAACGCCAGAAAACGGGCGTATATGATGATGCACACCTGCGTCGCGCCGTGTGGGTGGAAGAAGCGCCAGCTTAGGATAACCCGTTCGTATATAGTTACCGTACACACTAACTCGGCCACTAAATCCGCACGCCTCTGAACAAACAGAGCGCACCAACACAAGCACCAGTGTGTGCGCGCGGCAGGGCAAGAGAGTCTCTCTCTCTCTCTCACGCGCGCGCGCACACACACACACACACACACACACACACACACACACACACACACACACACACACACACACACACACACACACACACACACACACACACACACACACACACACACACACACACACACACAGCATCCATTCGCAGACAACGAAAGCCAGAAGACAGAGGAGCAACAGGAAAGAAGAGAACGGGGGGGGGGGGGGGGGGTTCCGAGACTAAAAGGGCACCTGTACAGTCCACCGAGAGAGAGAGAGAAAAGCAGAGGGGGCAGAGCAAAGACGGGGATGTTTTAGGGGTCTGTTAATGACCGACTACAATAGCCTATAAAATGAGATGGAGGAGCCAGGGCATACGGGGAGCGCGCCTACTTGCATGCTGCTGCCACTGCTGCTGGCACATGCGCGCGCGCGCGCGTGTGTGTGTGTGTGTGTGTGGGGGGGGGGGGGGGGGGGGAGGGGTTATAGACGCTGGCCATGCACTGTGCCGCACTGTGAGGGCGACTGCAAACAAGGATGGTGCAAAAGTTCAGAAGCTCCCGCGATGCGGAAGACTGGAAAAACAAGCACATTCGTCTAGCTTTTTTTTTTCTACTCTTTTGTTGTTGCATCCTCATCTCAGTGAATACGCTCGCCATTCATAAACCTTTTTGTGTATCTGTTTTACTGCGCGCGTATGGCTGAGCTAGCTCGTGGAATATTTCTCCGTCTTCACGTATACCTCTATCTTCGCGTCTTTTTCTTTCTCTCACACTATCATTTTTCTCTCCTTCTTCTGGCACCCATTCAACTCACCTCTACTCGAGAAAATTTTACACGAGCTCGGTCGCGTCTCAGTCCCGTGCATAGCTGGTTAATTACGCCCACTGTATAACGGAACCCCCGACAATAATCACTTGCCTTAGCGTGCACGCGGTCCTTTTCCGTTTCCTCCAACTCTCGCTCAGGCAAGAGTCGCTTTCTTTATCGTTGGATTAATCTAAAAGCAGTAGTTTCTAAGCAGAAAGCCCGTATATAATGAAGTAAAAAATTAACCCCAATTTACTTCGTTAAATACCAAATATCATTCACATCACAGTTTTTTTTTTTCTCAGTTTTGACATATGTACGCGACTTTCTAAATTTCGCAAAAACCGCGATATTCTTGCGACTATGTACATTTTATCGTAGCTCAAGGGACTGACATGCACATGCTTTCTATTACTGGCACGACTCAGCCTCGCGCACTACCGGATAACAAATTCGACGTCGAGATTCGTCGGCACGTTGGCGGGACAAAAAAGGAAAAAAAGCCCAACGCGTATCAATATAGGTAGGGGCACGAGGGCTTATACGAGGCTTCTCAGAAGACCTCGCACCAACCCGCGGAAATCGGCTTCTCCGCGTATACAGCACTGCTGTATAAGAACGGAAAGAAGCGGAGGTTCAGTGGCGATGGGTGCCCGAAATAGAAGAGGTGAGCGTCCACAGCTGCCTCATATTCTTCGCTCGTCGGCTCCCAGCTTCTTAGCGGCGAGCAAGAGAGCAGAGTTGGAGGAAGAGTGCGGAGGGGGAAGGTGCCGGTTTGTGGGATAAAGTGCGAGGGGGGGGGGGGGATGAGATGAGATTCTCGGAGTGAGCCTTCTGAGATCCCGGTTAACGTCCCCCCCCCCCCTCCCTCTTGCCTACCTCCTCCGAAGCCAGTGACTAGGAGGCTCAAGCGTCTTCGATCGGAGCCAATCTCGGAAGTACAGAAACGAGTGAACCAGAATACTCCTCGGCTTGGGAGGGTGGAGAGGGAGGTAGAGTGGAGAGAGCTACCACGCCAGAGCTTCGGCTCAAGCGAGTTGTTTAGGGAGCCAAGACAAAGAGCTGGTGTATAGACGCTACTCAGGCCTTATAGAGAACACGCGCGCGTATAAACGAGTGCGTGGACTCGAGCGCTTCTCTGCTTTTTCTGGGCAGATTTCACTGCGTACGCAAGAACGAAGAAGGAGAAGAACAAATAACGAGCTAAACCTTGATCGTAAGCTTGGTCATAAGCTTTGAGGCGTAAAAGTTGATAATAAGCTTTGGTGTAACTTCGAATAACTTCGATTGTAAACTTAGGTAAGCAAAAAAAAAAAAAACTTCGAGTATCAGTTACGAAGAGAATAAGAAACAGCCGCGTCCGCGAGGCTTGCATTGTAATCCGAGGACCCTGCCATATTTTTTTGCGTAGAGTGCTTTAATAATTTATCGAGAAGCGAAGGACAGCGCTCACGTTTTCTTTTTTTTTTTTACACTCGATCCACGCGTTGTTACATCACTGTACGATTTCTGCAATCCGTGCAAGCACAGCGCAAAGAAGGAACATCGCGGCCTGAAATCACTGGACTTGTGCAAACGCAACGTCCTTTCCACGTAGCGGCAGCAACTGCAGCAGAAGCTCGCTGACAAAAGCCACGAAGTGGCCTAACGAGCCTGGCCAGAGGGAAATAAAAGTCTTAAGCATCGAATTTGCATTCAGGAAACCTCTCGACGTTTCTTGTACATTTTTGTTCAAGTGCACAACACGCCTCGCGAAGAATCTTCCCGAAAAGCGCGATCGCACGCCAGGGAGCAATAATAAGAGGGACGCGCGGTAGGAGGGGGTGAGAGAGAGAGAGAGAGAGGGACAATGCATCTCCCGCAGAGCACGAAACAACACCAGCGCCGCCAGCGAGAAGGGAGGAAAGCTGGCGTGAGAGCGCTCGAAACAAAAGCAAACCGGAGTATTACGTTAAAACGACGGAAAACTGAAGGCAGCGAGCAGTGCCGGCCCAGGAGACCGACCAACCGACCGCCCCCGGCTATCGATGTAGAAGAAATAGCGACGCTACGCGTATGCCGCCGGAGGCTGCGTTTTGCTTTGTGCGTGTGTTTGCGCTGAGCGCAGACCGGCGCACGCAATTGAAGGCGGTTGACAGAGATTCGCTAGGGAAGTCCTCGGGGCCGATACGCGAAGGTTCGTTCCCTCTCTTCCTCATTGATTTTTTCTTTGTTTCTACCTATCCGAGATGGAGCGAGGACGTGCGGTTACAGGCGTCTACGGCCCGCAGGCAGAGGGAAGAAAACCTTTTAGACGTCCTTGGGGGGAACCGGGCGACAGGAAGAAGAACGGGACGAGTGGGAGTTGGTTCGAGTGAGAGGCAGAAAAAGAGGATTTAAGAGACGCCTGTGAAACAAAGGAGATACAAAGAAGTGTACAGACCGCGGAGGCATCCGGTGTTTGTCGTACACGGCGGTAAAGTTAGATTGCATCACAGTGTGAGAGTAAGTGAGCGACTGAAAGAGACGAGTGAGTGAGTGAGTGAGTGAGTGAGTGAGTGAGTGAGTGAGTGAGTGAGTGAGCGAGTGAGTGAGTGAGTGGGCGAGTGAGTGAGTGAGTGAGTGAGTGAGTGAGCGACTGAAAGAGACGAGAGAGTGAACAAGTGAGCGACTAAAAGAGACGAGTGAGTGAGTGAGTGAGCGACTGAAAGAGGCGAGTGAGCGACTGAAAGAGACGAGAGAGTGAACAAGTGAGCGACTAAAAGAGACGAGTGAGTGAGTGAGTGAGTGAGCGAGTGAGTGAGTGAGTGAGTGAGTGACTGAGTGAGTGAGCACGTGAGCGACTGAAAGAGACGAGAGAGTGAGCAAGTGAGCGACTAAAAGAGACGAGTGAGTGAGTGAGTGAGTGAGCGACTGAAAGAGGCGAGTGAGTGAGTGAGTGACTGAGTGAGCACGTGAGCGACTGAAAGAGACGAGAGAGTGAGCAAGTGAGCGACTGAAAGAGACGAGTGAGTGAGCGACTGAAAGAGGCGCGAGTGAGTGACTGAGTGAGGAAGTGAGCGACTGAAAGAGGCGAGTGAGTGAGTGAGTGAGTGAGTGAGTGAGTGAGTGAGTGAGTGAGTGAGTGAGTGAGTGAGTGAGTGAGTGAGTGAGTGAGTGAGTGAGTGAGTGAGTGAGTGAGCGAGCGAGCGAGCGAGCGAGCCAATTGCGCGAATGGGCAAATGCTCAGTCGGCTTGGTTAAAACGGTCTCACTTGATCCAAACGAGGCACCTGAGGTGCTTTTCAAGTTTCAACAAAAGAACGAGACAGCGACTCATCGTCGAGGGCTGCTGACTAACCTTCTAGAGCCTTATTTAAGCTATATATCGCTCGCAGATGTTATCATGAGGAAATGTTCATTAAAATGTTAGGGACTGATTCGACGAAGTATGCCCTAACGATCGTACGCGCAATCGCGACGCACAAGGTCTTTTCAAACACTGTGCAACGTTCCCGCCACAAACTTGACCGAAAGCACTAGATTCCACAGTGAGCGCGCGTGTTGCGAGGCGCAGGCCGATCCAATCAGTGCCGCGAAAAGTAAAGCGCATGTCACGAACATGTCGCAGCGTTCCCGTGCAACTGAAAGCAAAGCTCGAAATAATTTTTCTACAGACACGGGAAAGCAATAAACCGAAGCACCAATAAATCGCATTCAAGGAAAACAAAAATCAAATAAAAGCGCGGGATTAGCGGGGAAGACACACATACGAGCAGGATACGCTCTCTCCGAGAGGACTCCTTCCGACGGCGCTCACACGCGAAATGGACATTTTCGGAGCGGTTTTTTTTTTTTTTTTCCAGCCGGCGCGTAAACCCGTCCCCTCCGAGTTTTTATCCAAGAAAGCTCCTTCTTCTCTTGCCTCCCCTCTTCCTCCTCTATTTTTTCCCTCTCCCCTCGACCCTCTCAAGAAGCGCGTCCCCTCTAATCTCACCTTGCCTCTTGGCCTTTCCTCGGCGGCGGCCGTACGATATCGCTGTCAAAAAATATGAAATTCCTCAGCGCCGGCTTCCACGATGCTGCACCGCGGCCGGTCATCGACGTGACCTCGCTAGTATCGGAGGACCGGAGCCATCGGCCGACGAAGGGAATTATTTATCGCGCTTTCATGCATTTCACGTGTTTTCGCATTCCTTTTTTTTCTTTCCGGAACGTTCCGGTAGTTCCCTCGTGCAGAGATGCGAGGTTAGGTTATTCAGCGGAGCAAAGATGGGAAATCAAACCTACATAACGAATGAGCTAGTCAACGCATAAAGCGTAGCGGCGTTGCGTCACCTTTGCACGCGGGGTTTCTCTGTTCATTGAGCTTTTGTTCTGATCGCAAACTTCTCTAACCTTACGACTCCATATTGAAAGTATAAAAGAAACCTTGTTTCCTTCGTATTGCCCGCACTCCCGCGAAGCAGGCCCCGCTCACAAAAGAAAAAAAGAGAGCTTAGTAAACAGTTGAAAACATAGTCGAGAGTGTGTGCTGTCAAGTCCACTCAAATGTAACGCATTTGGACGATGCGTCATCACGCAGTTGAATGCGATTTGAAGGTTGTCGATTTCGTTTCGGTCAAACGGGATCAATAAATATTTACTGGTGTGATATGGCCTCTTATTCTTAAAAAAAAAACACCATGTGGAACCACGCTACGAGCTATAGGCTCGTGCGTTTCGTCCAGCCTTCTCGCAAAAAAAAAAAAAAACTACATGTTAGAAAAGCTCAATGCGATTCGGTTAATCCCAAAAAGATATAACCTTCAAATCGCGTTAAACCTGCATGTTGTTTTCCACAGCGCTCGCTTACGCGCAAACATAGGCTCACACGCGTCTAAGCTGAAACGCACGTACACACACACACAAACACACACGCACGCAGGAACGTACACTACAGCGGCACGGCGCGGTCAAACAATCAAGCGCCCTCTTAAGGCCAGCAGCGGTGGCGATTGTCCCAAATTGCAGCCGCCAACTTGACAAGTCTCTTTCTCACGTTGTAACCTCGCGCATGCGCTGTAGCAGCCCTTGTGTTGCCGCTGCTTTCTTGAGAGCGGGACTGAGAAGCGAAATGGAAGCGGACGACAATTATGGAGGCGCGAGCACGTTGTACGTACATACGCGAGCATGGACCGCACGCCGGAAGGGCCGCGCTCACCTCTCGGGAGGGAACGAAAGAAAAGAAGAGAAGAAAGAAGTGTGCGGATAGAAATAAAAATAATAAAAACAGAGAGGCGAGAGAGGGGTGTAAAGGGGGACGCTCGTAAGATGAGACTTCGCGCGGGTCCAGTAAGAAGTATATAGCCCCGTCTCTGAGGGCGATTGTTTAGCACCGTCAGGTTTCTTTCTCTTGGCGACGACGGTGGGGATTACGCGGGACTGCAAATGGCGGGGAGCGAGAGAGCCGCTTCTCTCCCTCCCCCTCCTTCCAGCGTGCAGACAGAGCGTAATTGCAGCCGCACGCGGAGATAACGTGTCAAGCTCTTTTGTTTTTTTTGTTTTTCACGGCTGCGACTACCACCTCCTCCTCCACTGCGCAGCCTGAAAACAAAGCTCCTGCAGAATGCACTCTGGAGGGAGCTGACTATAAAGCGAAGACAGGGTGGTGAGACACTGCCGCGCGAATCAACTGGCTCACATTACACTTCCGGCGCACTCGTATATATGGCTCACAGTGGAAGGTAAGCGCCGACATTCCCTACTGTTTAGCGAGTAGTTTGTCCCGCAGTTTGCATAAGTTATGCGAGTTACTCGCCGCTTCTTCTTCAGGCCGCATTACATTGAGCGAATGCGCGCTGAAGTTTCTGACCGGGGGAACCGCACCGAGGGGGATATATAGGTGGGGGGGGGGGGGGGGGGAGGCAGCGAATAGGCGGCCAACCAGACCGACGGCCCATAGTTGGACGCATCAAGGAGCGGTCGGGAGATGAGTGCAGAGAGAGAGCGCGCCAGGTGGTGGAAATGTTGCCCCCCTCTTTCGTAAACACCCCGACACTTTGTCGCGCTGCACAGTCAAGCAAGCCTCGACCTCTGTATACGTTTTCCCCGGCTGTCCAGCCTCCGTCCTCACTTTCTTTCATCCTCGACCAGGGGAAGGAGAAACGTTCGGCTGTGGAGATGACGCGGCGCACTTTCGTTCGTTCCAGGGTGAGAAGAAAGGGGAGATACGAGCGAGGAGGAGAACACAAGCCTTCCGGTCGCCGTCATGCTCGGCTTAAGACAGAGCGAGCAGAATTAAAGGGTGGCACAACGGCGGCCGGTGGAAGAAGAGTCGCCGCATTCCGCCCCAAGCTACAGCCAGAGAGGTGGAGCAGCGCAGCTCATCAAACAGCGCGGAACCGTGTCAGCCACTCGAGGCTCTCTCCGATCCGCGCCCTTTCTCTGTGTAGCCATCGACCCCGCCGTAGACGCCGCGGAGGTTATAGCACGAATCGGCGTGAGACACGCTGCGTCGCGCTTGTTGCTGTAACGTGAGCCGCGGAAATGGGGACGCGCGTCTGACCGCGTGGGGCTCTTTGCCTGCAGCCGATGGAAGTAGGTTGACGTTGTGTAGCGCGCGCTCTCTTTGTTTTCGAGCGTAGTTTTTACTGCAGGCAAGCGTGATCAGTTTGATCGTTAATTTAATCGAGTTCCGAGGCGGGATGGAAAGGTGTTTGCAAGCGTGTAATGAATGGGCGCGCGCTTGGATGTTCGCGTTATTGCTGAGCGTATTAACGCGTTCGTGGCTAGGCAGTTTGGATGCTGTCTTTCTTTCATGGAGGACAACGCGGCGCCGTTAGAAATTGCAGTCTTATTTTTTATCATTATTTAAACACTGAAAACAGCGATAGAACTGCATAAAGAGGCCCCGGCCTTCACGTCGGAAGTATGAGCGAGAGACGCCGGGGGTGTACACTACTTAACGGCCAGTGGCAGTTAAGCCGACATTTAGCCTTGTAAATTTTTTTTTCGATCGCATTTAATCGTGTTAAGTTCCATTTTATCAGTTCACTACGAATTCAAATGACATGAATCGGTAGCGGGTCTTGTGCAGAGTGAACGCCAATAAGTGCATTATCGTCTACTGTGGCTACTAAGGTTGTTTTGTTTTCTTTTACAGAAACTATACCCCACTATACAGTGCAACGCAGTTCGCATTACACCTCCTACAAATTACGAAGCGGTCCCAGCCATCCTGCACGACATCAAAAGATAACGCCCATGAAAAGGAAACGAATTATCCCTTCGAAAAAAAGGAAAGTAAACTGAAATAATCGCAACTTTCACAGAGTACCGGCCGATCATGTTTCCCCCTTGCCGTCATTCACATTGACAGCAAGCCATTCGCTTTGCAAACGGCCCGGCGCTAAAAGGACAGTCGACCGGTCCCCAAGACCCGCACGGAGTTCGCAGAGCGCGTCGCCATGGCAACGCGATCGTCGTCATCTCACCGTGCGCCCGCATCAACAGAGCATAGGCATAGTACAGCGGTAGTGCTGAGAGGGAGGGGGAGGGGGCAGGAGTGGGAGGGGTGAAGGTGGAGATGCCTCCGTGACTGAACCATACCGGCCCCGCATCGAGCGTAACACACACACACACGCGCACACACACACACGCACACACCGCGAACCACTCGCTTCCCTTTCTGCCGCGCTGACCTGGACACACTCGGTTCATTGAACGTCTTGGGGCCGTCGTCGCTGACGCCGAGGCAGACCTCGCATCGCAAACGCGTGGCGGCGACACTTTTGGAGTGAACTGTGAGCGGCACAATTGTGTGCAGCGCGCATCTCAAGGATGTGAGAACGGTGCAGCGAATTACTTCGCTGTCAGAACACTTGGCGTACCCAAAGCTCAGTCATTAAACGAGCCACGACTTCTTACACAATTCGTTCTGTCACGCTGCACTGCAGTGTTTTCCCTCGGTTACACACTACACAAACAAGGAGCACAATGGTTTCACTCTCCTCACGGCTCATCGTTCATGTTTAAAGACACGTTCTGGCTCTCTTTATTTCGTATTTCGAAACTGTGTCCCCAGTTATATTGCGAGATTTAATATTTTTTTATTCTGTTTGCAACTATAGAAGGCCTACACGCAAAGTACCACCTGAACTTACTACAGCTTGCACCGGATCAAAGGGCGCAAAAGTCCGCCGAAGCGCTTTACAGAGTCAGTAATGCCAACTGACAAAAACCTCGTACAATACTGTAAACAGAAGGGAGCAAAAAAGGAGTAAGCTCTCCGCTAGCACACACACTTTCGTAAAAGTGCGTGCGCTAGGGGACAGCTCACTCACTTTCTACTCCCAACATGTGTACTAGTGTTTAGAGCGCACAGTTACAGAGACCAGTGACGTCCGGTCACATAATTGCGCGGTTCTGTAGCTGCTTATCGCGGGCCAAGCAGGGCTCCGCGCTGCACCCAACCCATATGCAGGCGGGCGGCAAGGGGCGCAAACTTGGTCGCGAAGCCGTCTAAACGCGGGGTTGCGCTACGCGCGGTTTGCTTCGGGGTCCGCGGCGATGACAGCGGGACCCGCAGGTTCCAACTGCGGCCGCCTAACGAAGCGATGTCAGGGGCGCCGTGTATGCGCCATCGTTATACGCTCCCGCGGAGTCCGTGCAAACCACCGCGAGCATAAGGCGTCGCTGTTCAAAGCTGCCTTCCTCCCGCCAACCCCCGGTTCGCGCTGCTTTCTCCGAACCCACATTTTCTCCAGCACTGGCAGCAGCAGTAGCCACAGCGCAGTGTTCCTGTTGTGCAAGAGGCACGCTTTTCTTGGTTGTTATGTAGGGAACTCTCAGTTGCGCAACTTGCCCCGCGTCATTCAGGTGTGGTAAATGTATAAGTATAGCTATAGGTGCTGATATAGGTTTTTGTCCTTTTCTCGTTTTAGAGGTTTAATGTGAGGGCCGATATATGGGCCAGCCGTAGAGGAAATTTATCGTCATCATCAGCCTGACTACGCCCACTGCATTCCCTTGGATTCCAGTCAGTTACTCATAACGACCACCGGTCATCTTGCCTTCGCACTAGATGCCCTGTCCAAGCTTGCTTCTTGCTCTTGATTTCCCAAGAATTACCAAAATTGCCGAGAGGCAAAATAGGCGCTGAGATCATACGTCTACCAGTGAGAGACATTGCAATCTCTATAGGTAACTTTGACTAACTATATGAACCTTGCGACCAAGAGGCAGTCACCGTTCGTACAGAAGGACGAAATCGCACCGCGGCCATTATAGTTGTCTAGCGACCTGCACCGCAGTCACGGATAAGAAAATTGGGGGCCTTCTTAACGCCATCCTTAAAAAAGAAACTGAAATAGAATTTAAGTTGCCTGCTGTGGTGTATACAATGAGTTTCTAATGTTCTTGCCAGTTTCCTACGGTGCTCTACGAATGGCCCACTGGTGGTTACGTGGCGTTGATGACTTCACAACTCTTTCAATCTCATTCAGATATCGCGGGCCGTCCTCATACCGCTATTGGCGCAGTGGTGCAGTGGTTAAGCGATGAGCACTGCCCCGACAGGTGGCTGGTTCAAACACACCCACCGGCGGGGCTTGTGCGACACAGGTTGCTTGCTCTTCCCGAGCTCCCTAAGGCTCGTTCGCAGCGCCACAGTGGGCAGGTCTCAATTGCATTGAATTTGGCAACAGTGGGCGTACGCTCACAATCAGATGGGCCTGCCATGGTCGGCTGGTTGTGATGACGTCACCAGGTCACGTGACCCCTCTCACCCCAGTCAGGGAATCTCGCGACAGAAAAGCCGGAAATTTTTTCTACGAGACGACATCGCATTAAAAATGCATTCTTCATTCCTACGGTCGGGTGCTCGAACGCCGGCTCAGCAGATCCAACAACCGCAGAACGAGCACAGACAGCGCCGATGCGGTGTAACGCCCGAATATCTGTATTCCGCATCGTACGACGGCACTCTGTCTCCGCTAAGAAATGGCCCCAGCAGATTATGAATCGCCACGGATACCCGTAAAGGATATTCCAAGAATAGAGACTACTCGGATGACATACAAGAGACGAAACGAACAACCAAAGGGAGCAAGCATACAAGCTCGCAGAGAGCCCAGCGTCGCTGTTGAATAACAATAATAACAATAAGGCACTGCAGCGCGGGGGGCACGCGCCTAGCACGCGCCTTCGGAATCCTCCGGTGGCGGATATATAGGAGAGACGGTCTCCGAGAAGAGGAGCGCTTATGAATTATGCATCCCAGGCATCGATTCGAGAGAATCAACCGGCAGCCAGCTCACACGCGGTTGTCTACCGGGAGGGGGGGTCTTCTCTTTCTCTCTCTCTCTCTCTAGCCTTGCGTGTAGACGATGGAAAGCAAGGCAGAGCAGCGAAAAGAATAGAAGGGCGAAAGCCGCGGTCTTCATTCGCTATCACGCGGCTCCGAGCGAAGCCGAGGGTAAGAACCGCAGCCGGGAAAAAAGACAGCGCGCCCCCAGCCTCCCGCGACCCTTCTTTATGCAGAAAGTGGGGAGACAGGGCGGGAAAGGGAGCCGGGGTTTTCGGGAGGGAGGGGGAATCGGGAAGAAAGGAAGCGAGAATAATAAAACGGAGCAAGGAAAGTGGAAGAGACCGTTCTCTTAGTTTTAGCCCGAGACGGATGGTGGTGGTGCTCCGCTTCGCATGTGGAATCATCCCTGCAGGCCGGCTCTGGTGTATACTCATACATGTATACAGACCGAAGAGGGAAGTGCTGTGTATACGTATACGCTGCCGCGGCGGATCGAAGCTCGCAACAGGGCGTACAAGAGTGACAGTCTCTCTGTCCCTTCGCTCTTCCTCGACTTTCAATTCTCCATGCAGCTGTGTGTGTGTGTGTGTGTGTGTGTGTGTGTGTGTGTGTGTGTGTGTGTGTGTGGGGGGGGGGGGGGGGGGGGGAGACCACTTCCGTCTATTTCATCCCGTGAGTGTCTATTACTGCTGCGTATGTGAGGAGGATGGGGAGGAAAGAGAGAGAGAACGCAAGAGCCTGTCGCCGCACACAGCGGGTATAGTTGAGAAACACTGCTCCTCTTGTTGCTCCGTTCTGGCCCGGCGATATAACACCGTATACTATATCGACGTAGGGGCAGCATCCGAGACGAAGAGTTGTGGCGCCCACGGAGGCGGCGGTGGCAGGCGTTTCTGAACCGGAGCATCCATCACGAGATTCGGAGGAGGCATGCTCTCTTCCTCTTTTTTCTTTCTCCTCGCAGCTCGCCGGTTTTTCTTTCTATTCTCGAGCTTCTGCCACCGTTCTGTGCAAGCGTCGCGGTGAAGATGAAGGCGACAGACAGATAGATAGATGGATAAAGAGGAGGAGGGAAAGGCAGGGATGTTAACCAGAAAGGGGTTCCGGTTGGCTACCCTGCACTGGGGAAGAGGGATTAGGGGACGAAAAGGAGGAAGAGGGAAGGGAAAAAGGCATAACACACACACACGCACAACGCTGTCACAATTTGTCACTCAATCCAGTCGCTCTCAAGTAGGCAAAGACTGCCTTGTTTGCCTTGAGGGCAGTCGACTGCTGTGGCCACGGACCGAGGATCTTTTGCTCTGTTAATGGGCGAGGATCGAGGCGGTCCAGGAATAGCGTAGTACGCGGTAGAGAAACAAGACGATCGGCTATTGTTTTCGCAAAAGGAGTCCCTGTTGTTGTTCCCCTGAACGTTCTAAACCAGGCGCTGTCTCAGTGGCTGCGAGGTGCTGCGTGTTAGTGCAGGAGAAGGTCGTGGGTTGAATTCCCGGCCGTGGGGACATCTGAAAGGAGCTAGGTGAGCTGCAAAAATGGCTGCACTCCGAAATTTTTGTACACGTGAAAGGAATGCTAGGCAGCCAAAATTAATGGGACGAACAAAAAAATTATTATCGTTGCTGCTGTTGTTCGTTTGAACGTGAGATGTTGCTCTGCGTGGGACGGCTAGCTCGCAACAGTCATTTAGGAGAAAGAGAGAGATAATAACAATAACAAGGTAGAACCACACAAGCCTCGAAGGATAGAAGCGGTTCGAGAGCCCTGGTAATCATGAAACGTATTCATCATTTCTGGAACTACGACATAATTTGAACTAGCCGATCGACGAGAGGAGCACCAAGAAAAAAAGAAAACAAAGCAGCAGCTGCGGTGCTCAAACTACAAACGCGATTCACACCAGGCTGATTTGACCCCCTGAAGAAGTATCAAAGCACCCTGCCCCCATGCTTTGCAGCGAGCGGCTAATGAGTCGACAGAAACATGACATCAAGATAGCATGACACAAAGCCATTTGGGCATAATAATAATAATAATAATAATTGGTTTTGGGGGGAAAGGAAATGGCGCAGTATCTGTCTCATATATCGTTGGACACCTGAACCGCGCCGTAAGGGAAGGGATAAAGGAGGGAGTGAAAGAAGAAAGGAAGAAAGAGGTGCCGTAGTGGAGGGCTCCGGAATAATATCGACCACCTGGGGATCTTTAACGTGCACTGACATCGCACAGCACACGGGCGCCTTAGCGTTTGGAGGAAAAACGCAGCCGCCGCGGTGGGGTCCGATCCCGGGAACTCCGGATCAGTAGTGGAGCGCCCTAACCTCTGAGCCATTTCGGCAGTGTCCTTTTCAACATTTCCGGTAGGCGTCTACAGTGCAACCAACGAAAGCTCTGAAAAAGAAAAGCAGTATGGAAAGGAAGGAAACAACAGAGCTGACGAAAGCATCATCGACAGCAACAGAGAGCAAGAGGCACGGATGAAAGAGAAGACAATGGCATTCCGTGTATAGGAGAAATAGTATTAGCGCTATTCTCGTCGGAACTCACGCACAGCTCGAGTCCGCCTTTGGGCAGGATTTTCGCGAGGAAGAGGGCGGAGAAGTCCGATTCTCTCGAGGCGAGAAGCAGCAACTGCACGGGCAGCAGCGCCGGCCCTGACATGTATACAACCGTAGATTGGGGCGAGACTCGCGCCCGGACACTATTTGCGAGCTGGGACCTACACGTAAACGACGGGAAGGAACGGGAAGTTCCCGGCAACGCAGTCAAAGAGCGAGGCATAAAGAAAGGAGGGGAAAGCGCCAGCAATCAACCACCAAACAAACCCCCATGCGGCGCGCACGCAGGCCCCTCCCCCCCCTCCCCCCCTTTCAAGAGCGTTCGGTGCTGCTGGAGCGCGGGCCACTAATGCCGACACCGACAACGACTCTCTATAGAGAGGCGCCCTCTCTTTCTCGAGTTCTCGGCCGCAGACAGCGACGACCCCGCTCTGCTCTGTACGGGCAGTTGTGGTGGCGTCGGCGGCGGCGGCTGTACGGAGGTGGTTGGCGCCGCCACGCAGGGGATCGGTGGTGCGTGCGTGCTTCGCGCAGGTCCTCGCTCACGCAAACGCCGATCACGCGATCGCAACTCTCCCGTCCAGAGAAAAGGACCCGAGGTCGCCCGCTCGCGAACGCGCCCGGGCCGCCGCAGGAAAATAAAGAAGCGCAGGGGGGCGGGTATGGCTGCACGGTGCCCGCCACGAGGAGAGAAGCCGGGGTACGTTAATACGCAAATGATACGACTCGGCTTTCTCGATTTTCTTTCTGCCTCCTGCGCTTTTTCGCCGATCCACTTTCCTTTGATTCTCTTTACTACTCTTCCTTCCTTCTTTCTTTTTTTTTTTGCAGGTTTCAGTTGCAGTATGGTCTAGTCCTCCTCCACTGGTCCTGCCGTGCTGCTAGCTGTACCTAGTCACGCGGAGCCGCGGAGCTATAGCTAGCCACGCCAGCGGCGAAGAATGGTGGCCGTGCATTAAAGGCTTGCCCGAGGCAGACGGCCCCATATATACAGGGTTGACAACAAGAGTGCTTGTGGAGCGGAAGGTCTGCAGGCGCTCTGCGCGCGCATCCCGCGGGCTCTTACACAAGAGCGCCGCAAATTCACGAGACGTCTTTCTCTGAGCTTAGTGCATCCTTCTCTAAAGAAGAACTCTAATGCCCAGGGACCAGCAGTAGAAAGAAAGAAAGAAAGAAAGAAAGAAAGAAAGAAAGAAAGAAAGAAAGAAAGAAAGAAAGGCAAGCTTAAGCAAATTACTCAGTGGTGCCATAGCTGGGGCTCAAGAGGAAGATAAAAAGAAATACGGCCTGTTATATGCCACATCTATCGCATACATAGAGTCAAGTCCCTTCATCTCAGTTGGCTGCAGCCGATTTCTGCTAGACGATATTATCTCTGCGAGGTAAGTGAAAGTGTCTCGCTCTCTCCACACCTTGTTTCTCGTGACTCTCACCATATGTGGCTTTAATGCGAAGACTGTCACTTCATTTATGCTCAAGCAAAGTGATGACGCCATGCACCGGTAAGGTCCCGTACAGCTGTCATGATAACGAGAGTAAGGCGACATTTTTCGATAGAAAGTTGAACGATGCATGTCCAACATTCTTGGCCAAAAATTTTGAATATTGAAGAAGTGTAAGGTGCTCTTATGAAAATATTGAAGGTAATGGTCCATTCCTCCTATGTGTAGCAAAACTTTCTTTTTAAAGTCTTCCATCGCTCGAATCGAGCAGCTGATACTGCCATAGAAAACCAAGGGGGAATGCTTTTGGCGATAACAAAAACGTTAATAGCAAAAAAAAATTCAAGCTCGCCGACGGAGAGATCTGCGGATATATTGATTGTCGTAGTGAAATCTTGGAACGTATGAAAAAAAAAAGCGTTCATAAACTCTTCCCCGTTCAAAAGTGCTTCTGTCCAGAATTGATGGGTGTGAGGACGCCGGAAGTAGCTGTGAGAGGTTAGGGACGTCGTTTCTCAGGCACAGTTCCCTTGCTCCGCCTCTCGTATATAGGTCTGGCGGGAATCGAACTCGTGACCACGGGATCACCGGTAGCCATCTCAGAGTCCCGTTCTAAACAGCTGCTAGCACTGCGCAAGCAATTGGAAATCAGTGTCGGGTCAGCTATAGGTCGAGTGGGAAACAAAGCCACGTCTTCATGTCCGACAAGCGTTACAGGACGGCGGTGAGCCCAACAAACAAACCCTTCTTGTTTTCGTTCCGTCGTTGCTGGCCTGCCTGGATGACCGGCCGGTGTCTCTTCTGCGCGCCCCCGGAACACACAAACGCCGAGAAAGCCGTTGCAAGGCTTCTCTGAACGGAATGAGGTAGAGGAGAACTGGAGGACGGGGGGCGACGATAATAACGGAACCGGCGGCGAGCAGCAGAAGAGGCGAAGCCAACTGACACATCCCGCATCGGTCTTTTGTGTTGAAACGCCTTTGCAATCAGTCACGAAGCCGCCAAAAGAAAAACCGGACTTCCCTGCGATCGCGCCTCGCACGTTCGCAGCCGAACGCCGGCGCTGCCGATGCAGGGGGGAGGAGAACCGCAAACACCACCGCAGGCAGCATAACACGGTGGACGAAATGGGAGAGAAGGAAGAGGGAAAGAGACAGAAAGAGAGGAAGAGGCAACAGGAAGGTTACAGAAGTTTGGTGAAGGGGCGTAATGGGGATGAGGAAAGAAAGAGTGAAAGGGAGATGACGCCGCCTTCGCGAGAGAATATGGAGGCGGTACGGTAAAAAAGAAAGAAGACAGCAGCAGCAGCGCAGCGGCCGCTGGACGCGAAAAAGAGCGGAGGAGTAGAGAAAGAGAGACACGGCGAGCTGTCTCGCTGGACGACGATCTGTGCGATTTTGATTACAGGGCGAGCCGCGCGCCAGGGCATGCAGGAGCGACAATGGAGCCCAAAGACGGACGACGACGACGAGGGGGAGGGGAAAGGAGGGAACCGGCGCGGCGCGACGGGCAGACGAAACCGTCGTCCGAGAGGGAAGGGAAGGAAGGACTCGCAGCAGCGGCGAGCCGGCCGCGGCAGAAGCCGACTGTCACTCGGAAGATGCATAACCGACTGATGTAATAGAGCAGGAGGTGAGCCAAATGGGTCTCGGCGATACCCCCGCCCGCTGCTGCCTCTCTGCTGCAGGCCGCGCTCTTAGCCCGGCTTTCTTGTCTCTCGGCGGGCCGTTTGTTTGTTCGCCGTACGCGCCGCGGTGTGGAACGGCGCGCACAGCCAATACCTCTTGACGCGCGCAGAGTTTGTGCGTGCGTGCTAGTGCGTGCGGCCCCGTTTCAATTCACCGCATTACCCTGACGGGAAACAGGAAGTGCAGGCAATCCGCCGCGCTGCCAGTGCCTCTCGCTGCGGTAGCGGTTGTTTTGGAAGCACTTCCAGCGCGCTATCTCTTATTTTTATGTTGTTCTTATTGTCGGACGGAACCAACACAGGGACCGCGCTGTTGTTCGGTGCACGGAAAGTTATAGGCGCCCGTTCGAACGACCCACTGAATGAATAAGGGAAAGAAAAGTCGATGGTATACACGGACGAAACGGTTTACAGAGCCGCAGTACGTTTGTATTGAGAGCGGTTTGTTTGAACGGCACGCACCTAACTCGCTGGCTCTCTCCATTCCTCTCGCTGGAAACGCTATTGAACGGGTACGCCTTTTATAGGACTTCCTGTGACGGCCTTGTCCAGTCGAACGATAATTGACGACCGCGGCGTAGGAAAGCTCGTCCATGCAGCTGGGACAGCGACAGCGTTGCTGTCGAGATATAGCAGCGCATGCGCTCAGACCACTTCCCTGACATTTCGATATGTCTCGGCTTCTTGACTTAAAAATAAATTCCAGTCTTCCATTGTCGTTCTTTTGCGTTTTTCCTTATCGTCATTCAGCGAATACCTTTCCTTAGTTGTCTCGATTGTGCTTCGTCCACAAGGGGACCAAATAGTTGTTCAGCTTGAAGTAAGCTACCGGGACCTCAAAACAAAAAACAGACAACTCGGAGGCCGCATCCTTTAAAGGTGACTGACTGGAGATCGCGTTTGCTTGATTATCCATTTGGTGCAGGCTACTTCAGATGAGTGTGATTACCCAAGTCATGCGAAATTGAAAGCTATATCTGCATCAAATTTGAGAGTGACCTTTGGATATTACACTACATGAGTAAAACTAGTTGCAAAATAAAAAAAAAACTGTGCTTGTCACTCAAAATTATGGAGTAATCAGTAAATTATTGGCTACGGTACTCTGCTGCTGACCCGAAGGATGCAGGTTCGATCGCCGACCATGGCGGTCGCATTTCGATGGAGGCGAAAAGCTAGAGGCCCGTGTACTGTGCAATTTCAGTGGAAGTTAAAGCACCCCAGGTGGTCGAAATTTCCGGAGCCCTTCACTACGGCCTCCCTCACAGCCTGAGTGGCTTTGGGACGTTAGACCGCCATAAACCATAAACCGATTCCTCAAACGATGTTATCTCACATTTCTCACCACTGTACGCACACGGTGATCAGTTGACGCCCTCCCATAATCACCGCTCATTTAACCCGAGCCGGAATTTCCTCTTCACTGCACCTCTCTTGCATTTCACGCTGCCTAGCCTCCGTTTCATTTTCACCCCGTACAGCTACAATCATTCGCGGCCGAGAGGGGCAGATAGGAAGCGAGGGCGACCGACGAAATACCGCGTCGCCTGAGGGTGGCTTCGCAAATACACACACACACACACACACACACACACACACACACACACACACACACACACACACACACACGCGCGCGCGCGCGCGCGCGCGCGCGCACACACACACACACACACACACACTGCCGAAAGCAAACACCGGAAACTTGCGTCGCGTGTACGTATTGGGGAAGAATAAACAAACAAAAATAAATAAATTACCAAAAAGCGAGCCGAGCGCGCACAGACACGCACGAGAGCTCGCTCCGGGAACGCGAAAACAATTACCGATCTGCCCCGGGGCGCGCTCTATATTTTGAAGAGCGCGACGCTCTCGAAATAAGCGTCCTGTGCGCGACAGCAGCAAATGCTCGTCGATGACTGCTGTCCCGGGTCCCAGGCCGCTCGCATACGCGCGTGTGCCCGGGATGAGAGGGGGGAGGAAAAAGTAGAGAAGAGAGGAGGGAAGGCTGGAAAAGCGGAACGACGGATCGATGCACACACGCTCGAGGCGATCAAAAACCGATAAAACGGGAGCGCGCGCTATGACAGAAATTTCGAGGGCTGCCCGACTTGGCGAAGGGCTTCCGCGTGTATCGACGCGGAGCAGAGCTTTAAAGAGACTTGATAAGTTGTTCTTCGATCAGACTATTGGAAAATCGCCGACAGCTCCCGAAGATGGACGACCCGGAGGCTGTTGTACGCGGCGAGGCACTTCTCACGCCGCCAAGCGGCGTGTAAATATATGTTGTTGTAGTTTTTCTTTTCTTTTTTTTTTTTGGGGGGGGGGGGGGTACTATATGCGACAGGGTAAGAAAAATTATATTCTAAATCAAAGCGGTCAAGATTCCAGAAATGTCTGCATGTCTCTAGTATAAAATGATGCGCTCGATAACACGAGAGAATCTGCACCATGCAAATTAAAACAGAACGCGGAGAAAATGCGCAGCCATATATTTTTTTTTTCTCTTTCGTTTCCAGCGACGAAGCAAACAGTTCGGCGGTGGGCTTTGGAATGTTTCGTCGGAACGTACATATCTGTGTAACCGCGGCAGCTGCTGCGAGCTCTGATTCCGCAAGAAGTGCTCAGATGGGGAGAAGTGCTAAGAAGACAACTTGCTTGATTGACAGTGTAGTGTACAGAGTTTGCTAGCCTATTTTTTGAACGCGCGTAAAGTTGCAGTACTTTAGCGAGCATTTCGCAAAGCAGCACGCTCGCAGTAGACAAGTTCTGTCCGGGCTGCTTATAGAATGCTGAAATACTTTTTTTTATCTCACAATGAGTCAGTCGACAATTTCGTCAAGCTCAGAGCACTGATTTGGCTTTTTTTTTTTAAGTGCACGCAGGATAGGTAACTGAGATGAAGCGACGCTGAATATTTCGTGGTACGGTTGCTTTATTCAAGCCAGAGGCCTTTTGCACCCTGGCGTTTTCTTTGTTTCTCACATTTTTCGAAGAAATTGTTAGTGCCACGAATAAAAGCCGAAAGCGCCGTAGATGGGTCAGTGTGCGATCGTGATGTATACTTTTCCTGGAGCCCGGGAAAGACACTTTCACCATCGAAATGCCGTAAGCGACTGTTTTCTTTATTGTTTGTCCCACGAAAGCAAACTCTTTCTGTTTCGGTTCACTTTCCAATGTGTCAAGACTGAAGTTTCACAGTCGAGGTCTATCTCTCTATCTCACTTGCTCGCATTTTCAATTCTCTTTTCAGTTTCGTTTCCCAAGTAAAAAGCTCTAACGTTCCGTCAACGGCAAAACTGCTCCCAAAAGGGCATCCCCTGCACGACCCTCAGGTGTCACAGTCACATAATCTCCATTACAGAATCAACGAAGATAAACGCAGCTCCTGGGTAGTTTTCATCACTTCGAATCTTCGTCACCTGAGCTTGCGGCCGGCTCTCAGACACAGCACTCTCTCCAGCTCGTTTTTACTTTTTCCTTCTTCCGCTTATTTTTGTTTTCCTTCGTTTATTTGGGGGGAGGGGGGGGGGGCAGAACCCTTCGGAAATAAGTTCGACAGCTGTAACAAAAACTTGGCTCTCACGAAAGGAAACGCGCAAGTCGGTGTTAGGAAGTGAAAGAAGAAGAATAGAAAGAAGACAGACCGGCGGCAAAGTAGCCGCTGCCTGCACGAAGAGAACGGACGGTCCAAAAACGGAGAAGAGATGTGGAGGGGAAGAGAAAAGGCTCAAAGCAAAAGGAACGAAATCGGTTCAAAGAAGCGTGAACGAAAGAGACAGCAGTGAGGGAAATTAGGGGGTTCTAGAGTTACCGGTTCGAAGCGGAGAAGGCAGGAAAAAGAAAAAAAAAAAGGACGCGAAGGAAGAGCGACAGAGAAGAGAAGGCGGCCGCCGAAGAGCCACGGCACAGACGGGCGGGGTAGGAGAGAGAAAAAGGGGAGAGAGAATAACTACGGGCAGCTAACGTACCCCTCTGCCCTGCCATCACCCCACTCCTCCTCCCCTCGTCACCTTTACTTGGTTTCCTTTCTCAAGAAAGTAAAGCATCGCAAAGTAGTAGTAGTGCTCGACCGAAAGGGAGCGCTCTTCCAAAAACCAAGAATGAAATGCCAACAGTAGGAAAAAAACAACAAAGGAAAAAAAAGAAAAGAGACACCTCCTTTCTCAACTCTCCCTTCTTCTTTTCCAAAAACGCCATCAAAGCAAACGTCGGTGAAACAGCGCACCCCAAGAAGAAGCAGCAGCAGCAGGGATGGTCGGAGAGAACAGCAAGGGAGGATGAGGGTCGTTGCAGTCCGGCGTTCCCGAGGATGGCGGCGGAAGAGAAAGAAGAAAATAGAAAGAAGTGGAAGAGGAGAGAATAGCCTGAAGTTTAGGACGAGCGTAGTACGTAGACAGACGCGGCAGGCACGCGCGGCCGCGCAGCGGAGTATGGACGATAGAGGGATGGAAGGAAGAGGGGCGGACGACGGAGGGCAGAGAAGCCAGGGCGGCAGCAGAAGAATCTCGGAAGGTGCTCCTCCGCCCAAAATGACGGCCGATGATGACGGGTTCGGGTGTTGGGTCTGGCCCGGCTTTCGGCTGCGCTCTTCTCTCTTCGGCCGCCGAGGCAGGCAGTGAGCGGCCTCTCTCACATTCTGCTTACTCTTCTTTCGCTCCGTTTTCTTTGGCTCCCCTTTTCATTCTTCGTTCTTTTACGCGCACTCGGGCAGACTTTTGTGCGCACGCATGGCCACCGCTGCCGCCGCTATATGCAGCGCTCGCCACTGCTGCTGCTGCTGCTGCGTTTCGCCTCTGGTCCTTTTCTACTCCCCTCTGCGAGCGTTTCGAAGAGCCGCGCTTGACTCGACTCGGCCATAGCACATCACGGCAGCCCCCGAAAACGCGCCAAAAACAAGGACACCGAAGTACCCGCGCTCTTTTTGAAGGAGGTGCATCAGGAGCCAAAAGCGGCGGCGACTTCGCAAGATGGCCCGCAGGACGATGGCTGTGCGGAGGGGACGCGTGGTGCATGGATGGATCTGGTGACCTCAGCGGTGATCTGGTCACTTTACGTGCTTGACCGTAGACTGAAATAAAGTACGCGGTGTCGTCGGTGGCACGCAAGAGCCTCTACACCTCCTTCCCGCGCTCCCCTCTCTGTCATGAGGAAAAGCGCGAAGCAGTATACATTTACGGCTCCACAGCAGCCTCCGAGAGAGCCAGACACAGCGCCTCGTCACGGAGGCCGAGGCGCCTCTTTGCGGCTTCACCTGGTTTCCTTTCGGGGAGTGGCGGCGCCTGGAAGTCTTCGAACAGTTTACGCGGCGAACGACGATCTCTCCCTCCCTCCCTGGGCCGTTATCTCAACGCACGCTGCAGAGACGACGCTTGCGCCCAAGACCGCCATTAACGCACGCACGTAGCTGCGAAGCCAGCGTCACTGCAGTTCGTGCGTTTGCTTGTCTTTTTCGACAGCCAGCAGGGCCATCTGGCTTCAGGTCTGCTCACCACTGGCCTGCTGAGCACCATCACGAGGTCAACGTGCCGCTGGCTGACAGTAAACAGGTCGCGAGCGTAAAGCAACCACAGCGCCAAGAGTGTGCAGTGGAGAATGAATAGGCAGCTATGCAGACTGACCGTTAGTTGAGTCGCATGCTTCCATCCATCGGTACGCACCTCACTTGCAGATCTGCCTGACCCTGAAAACAGTAACAGCAGTCGCGTGCAGTATGAATGCACGGCGCGCGAGAGAATGCTCGCAGTAAAAATGATGAGCGCCAGAGAGGGTTTTGGATAGGCGGACAGGACAGGCGCATTCAAATGTGAGCAAGGACGTGGCGAATGATGCCGCTAACGTTTCTATTCCACGCGACACTGAAGCAGAGAGAGCCTCCGAAAGATTATCGACGCGCCTTCGATGATCTGTTGTTCCATCTGTCCCTGCTTCTACTGTCGAGGACGAAGCGGAACTACAGACGAGAGGAAATAGAAGAAAGAGAAAGAAAGAAGGTCATTCAATGCCAGCTGCTGGGCAGATGGCAGGTGATCCGGCTTGCTGTGTACATACGTGGAAGCGGTGCAACACAAGACGATCGCTTCAGCGTCCCGAGCATGTGCATTCGCAAGTGTCCTTTGAACAGGAGTTGAGCGTGATGGATCGCGACAACACCACGGGGCGTTCGATTTGGCAGCCCCCGTCGAACCTCAGTGCCGCAAACACACCACGTGCTATTGCGGCATCTGAAAACTACCATCGGATCGCGATCTATACCACCACCGTCGCAACCCAACGCACCGCCGCGTTCTCTAGACCAACCCCCTTTCCTCCCAAAGCAGCTTCCTCACGCTCGCTCCACACTGGGCTAGCACAGCGGCGTAGTAGAGGAGCAAGATGGTGCAGTAAGGCCATAGAGGGGTGAAGTGTGTTTGTTTTCTGCGCTGCAGGGCTTCGCGCAGGCCCTCTGGAAAGTGGGGGAAGGGAGTGGATAGAGCCTCAGCCACTCCCCCTCCCTCTTTTTCTGAGAAGTTGCCTACGTCTCCCCAAGACTAACGCAGAACACTCGACCTGCACCTTTCTCAAGAACCTCTTTTCGTCCCCGGCCTACAGCCGCCGCCCGAGCTTCGCCAACTTGTTGTTGCCTGTGCTACGCGGCATGTGAAACGAGAAGAGATACTGCGCCGTGCTGAATACGCGCGCGTCAAACTGTGGCAACTCATCGTCGCATCCCAGGTGTTGGAGTGTGTTCCCTCCGCCGCACTTTGGCGCGGCCTAAGTTACGGCGCTCGCTTGTTTTATGCGCAGTGCGCGGAGAACAGGGACGGGGCATCTGCGACGAGAGCGAGCAAGCCGGCAGCGGAGGAGGAGGAGAGAGAGAGAGAATCGAACTGGTATTGCGAGAGACGGACAAGAAGCGGAAAGGAAGCGGCGCTTTCGAAGCGTCCCCCTCCTTTGAAACCCTCCCCGCGGGTTTTTTTATTATCCGAGTATACGTTTCGTTTTACGACTCCGTCAGTGCTCGATAGCTTAAAAAGTTTGCTTTGCTCCGGAGTTCGGCCTTTTTCTTTTCTTCTTCCATCTTTTAAAAGGTCGCCGAGAGCGACTTGGTCCATTTCAATGCCGCCCCGGTCGTCTTCCCGTTGAAACGAACTGTGATACCTTCGCTCTTTGAATGCTTGTTTGCGCCTCTCGCTGGAAGAGTACATACGCTTTTCATTTTCTCCATCGGCGCTTCATAGCACATGAATAAATAGGCTGGCCCGAAGAGGGGCACCACACTGCTTCACCCCTTTTTTTTTCTTTTGTCGACTTTCCTTCGGGTGTAGATGTATACATAATTTGAACGAGCTTGGAAGGGGCGACACTGAGCGCCGATATCTCTAAAATAAAGAGAATGATATGTGATGTTGCAGAGGCCCGTATGGGGTCGCTTCGTGGGCCCGACAATGGTATGCGAGGAAAGAGCACGAACAAATAATAGCATGAACTCTGTATGAACAAACAACTTGTTCTCTCTCTCTCTTTCCCCCCCCCCCCCCCTTTCTCCGGACAAAACCGAATCGCTGTGTCCAGTCGGGCCTGTGGATAAGAATGGGAGATGCTGGGGTGCAGCGTTTGCACCACTCGAGAGATGCAGAACTGATTACGGCCCGAAACTACCCGAAACTGTGTCTAAATGAACTCTTGAGTCAGACAAAGAGGAAGCTTGGTCAGGTTGGTTCAAAATTATCGGAAAAGCGCTGCAGAGACCAGGACGTGAAAAAGACTCAGACACTTCTTTGCACTGTTCACATACTATTGAGTCAGCTGTATCTCTAGAGGCACATTCCACCTCAACGGCGGCCACCCAGCAGCTCCGAACCCTTTGAAAAAACCACAATGCTCTCCATATCCCAAAGATAACGACAGTTTAATCTACTCTCTGATCGATCGACCTGCACCCCGCAGACGCCTGGAAAAGAGAGAGATTGCGAGACCAGGAAAGGCGGCGATGTTGAATCACACATAAAAGGAGCAGCGGCGACTACCGAGCGCTACATTTACGGGACGTGCACAGGGGGAGAGGTCCCAGCAAGGCAGGCTTTTGGGATATTAGGTGCATCGTCGAGTAAAAGGTAGCCTTAAACTGATCTCCAACGTAGCTTTGATGCGCAATTTTCTCCTCGTATTTACACCTCAACTTCAACCAGCAATGACATCGCCAACTTCAGACAAAGCCTCGGCTGGATTGAGACAATGCATGACCTTTATGCAAGGCACCCACGTTTGAGACATCAAAGCAGTGCGGATGCCCTACACGAGTGAGCCACTACTGCGTAAGTACCGTAGAACAACACAATGGCGTGTCAACACATTCAAGGTATTGTGTATGAGCGGGTTTACATGCCACACCTGTCTCAAAACTTGCCGGACAAGACACGCACCCGTAGCGGCAGCAGAATCGTACGCGTTCTTGATAAAAAAAAAAACAGGCTAGTTAATTATTTCGCACGGAATATGCAGAGCAGAAACGGAATACCTCTCAAACATCGTTAACCGCCGCGGTCGGGTTCGAACCCGACCGCGGCGGCTGCGTTTTTATGGAGGAAAAACGCTAAGGCGCCCGTGTGCTGTGCGATGTCAGTGCACGTTGATCCCCAGATGGTCGGCATTATTCCGGAGCCCTCCACTACGGCACCTCTCTCTTCCTTTCTTTTTTCACTCCCACCTTTACCCTTCCCTTGCGGCGCGGTTCAGGTGTCCAACGATATATGAGACAGATACTGCGCCATTTCCTTTCCCTCCAAAACCAATTATTATTATTATTATTATTATTATTATTATTATTATTATTATTATTATTATTATTATTATTATTATTATTTCAGAACAAACGGATGACGTCGATCACTGCGCCGCTGTAAAGCTCCGCCTCCACTGCAGTCACGGATGCTCTCAGCACTGAAGCTTTTAGTACACAGGCTAGTAGAATAAAATAACTCTGCAGAAGTCTAGCGCGAAGCGACACGGCGCCACGCCGACGCGGAGCGCGCCCCGACTTCCTCCGCTCAGGTCGTCTCGGCGTCACCTCCCGAAAAGAAGCCGCGTCGTTCTCGCGTCATCGTTCGACGACGACGACGTCGGCAGAGGCGGCGGGAAGCGCGGGCGACGGCCACCGCTCACGCGGTCGCTTCTTCTTTCGCCAGGTGGAAGGATTCTCCGGCAAACAGGTTTTTCTTCTTTTTTTGCTCTCTCCGACTCGCTTCACACTGTGCCGCCGCGGATGGCGCGCGCGAGCTATTATGCTTCTCCCGAGCCTCCTCTCCCAATATATATTTATGTGCAAACATAAGAAAGAAGACAGGCTGTGCTGCCAAGGCCGACATGCATTGGCGAGTGAGCGGACAGGAAGGACTTCTCTATGCAAAGGCAAAGAAACCACTGGACGCTAAGAGCACCGATGGGCTTTTAGCCAACGAGAGGGCCCGTACAGGAGAGAGCTAAAAAGAAAAAAAAAGGAATGTTCTTGAATGAATATGAGAATAGCGAGGGAATTCCAAACCGCGCCTGTAGCGTTAAACCATACCGTGCTGCAAGCCGGTCGTTGGCTGCAAGCCGTCCGGGTGGACAACGCGCGTATTCATCCAGCGTACGCATTTAGGAGCTAAGGACCAAGGACCATTGCTTCCACATGCATTTCCGCCGCGTATATGACAATGGAACGTGGGCCACATATGAAGCGGAACGCCAAGAAGAACGCCGCTTTTAAGCGCTAGAACGACTGAATGTGCAATAAGCAGTAAGAAAGCGGGAGCTCAGCTGGCGATTACCTTCTGAAGTTAGGCTGGGAGCATACTGCGCATGCGCTCAGGTACAGTCCGGACTGGTCGCTACCTGAAGCAAATCAGTTGCGAATGTAACACCGTCCTCCTCGCTTTTGCTTTTAATTTCAGGGCTAAAATGTTTCATAACGATCTTTAAAAAGCTAGTGCAGTAGCAAACTTCGTTAAGCGCCTAACACACAAGAGATAATGTTACACCGGGCTATAGGGTGAGTTAAGTCAGAGCCGGCGTGTTCAGGCCACTAGACGGTGTTCCGTATGTGCTTTATACCGCAGGTAAAAGCACAACTCTAAAGCGATTAAGGCATCTGCTTCTTATAGTACGGGGGTTGAACTAAGTGCTTTTCTGCAACCTGTGACACGCGAAATGCAATGAGAGTTCTAAAAATAGTACGGAATTTTGTTCTGCTGTGCTCATGTTCACCCCTTGGCTTCGTTTCACACCATTCGGAACCTAGCACCAGTGTTGGCGGTACCGCGTTACAAGTAACGGCGTTACCGGTAACGCGTTACTTTTTTCGGTAACTTAGTAACACATTCGTTACCGTTTCGGAACTGTAACGGGTAACGTACTTACGTTAACATGTTTCGGTAACGTGAGGTGTCACGTTACTGGTTACTTTTCATTCCAATTGCCCCCCCCCCCTTTTCTGTCCCGCCTTTTTTATGTAAAAAAAAGCTCAGAGTACCTAAAATGATGTTGCAAATAAACAAAATGTACAGGTGCTCTCGAGGACCCTCGTTGCGGCTAGCATGCATGCCAGAAAAACACCTGCCCTTGACGACGCACCAGCTAAAAGAAATGCACAAACACGCATTCACACACTTGCCTTCGCCTGCTTCCCCTTCCTAAACCACTCACACACACAACTCTCTAAAGGGTGGAAGCACGCTGAGCATTTTGGAACATCACATTTTTCAGAATTACTGTAAATTTGTTGAGAGTTCAGCGATGTTTTCTTTGTGAAGTTAGAATTGATGAAGTGTCATTTTGTGTTTAATGTCATATTCAGAAAATGGCTTCACCATGCACCAGAGTTAGAAGCCACCACACGTAACTCTACAGGCAACCTTAGGGTACTATAGCATTGCTAAGCTCCTGCACATTTGTGCAAAGAATTCTCGTTAAATCAGGATTTCGGCTAAAAGCGTTGTTTGGGCTAGAAGTTTTATGTGAAATATGAGCTTTACAGAACTATTATTGTGAGTTCTTGCAGCGAGGACGCAATGATTATAATTTATGGTCATGGAGTAGCGGCAAACTAACATGCCGTACTTTTTTCCGGTAACGGTAACGCGTTACCTTTTTTTTGTAGCTAACGTAGGGCGGTAACGCGTCCCCCCCCCCCTTTTTTTAGCGTAACGAGCAAGGTATTTAGTTACTTTTTTTTCGGTAACGCCTACAACACTGCTTAGCAGCAGTGATAGCAATAGCATTTTAACTGACGAAGTTACCTTTACATTTGTAAAGGTGTGCACGGCTGTATGCGTGGATGATAGTGTGAAGTAAAGAAAACAAGACGGTTCCGCCTCACGGAACAAAACAATATTCGTAAGCTTTTCACCCATACATAAAACCACGAGAATCAGATCTGCTTGCGTGTGCCAGTGCATTATTCTTCGGGGGTCAAAAAAGCGGCCGCTCAAGGAATGCTCTGCAGTGCTCTCAAGTCAGTTCGGTACATATGCACGCGTTGTGCCTTCACAAATCTTCGTTACAGGAACAGGGATCCTGTATGTGAATAATCCATGCATGAACGGCAGCAAGTCAAACGGAGGCTGTTAATACCGAATTTCTTCCAAGCACTTTCAAGCAGTGAGCCGTACATGACTTGAGCACGAAGCCACGGTGCTGCTGGGTGGAGTGAGATACATTAAATAAACTTTCGAAAGGCGAGCAAGCACTTCTTTCGTTTCTCTGTTTACGCAACTGATTGCAGCCGATCCATCCAGTCTTCGCCTCCCACTACGGACTTTGTCCTCCCTCTCGAGGCTCGCGTGACTTGGCCAACGCAGTCCAGAGCGAGGCACCAGCCAGCGGACTATGGACAGACGCGACGAAACAGGCAAGATATCCAATGCTTGACACAAGAACGCAGATGGACAAATCAAGAAACAATGTAAAAACAAACACGCAAAGTACGTCCAGGCCGACTTCCTATCTCGAGAAGGAGAAGACGAAGCGAAGAAGAATGTAAAAGAGCACGAAGATTTCCACACTTCTCCCATCCGAATTAGCAGTCAGCGACCTTTTTCGTTAGCGCGCGATGCGAAGGACACTGACTGCACTCCGCGGGGACCTGGACTCGCGAAGCTCCCTGGCTTCTGCTCCGCGTACAGGGTAGGGAGGGAGGGAGGGGGGGGGGGGAGGACTCCCGGCGCTAACAAGTCTTTGTCGAAGCAACGCCGCGCTGACATCGGGACAGCGGCGCGGCGTGCCCCGTGCGACGACCCACGCGAGCAGTTCGGCGGCGGTGCGGTCGGTGACGACCTGTAGTCGAGAATTCGCGTGAGCTACAGCAGGCGGGCTGCAAGCATGCATTCATTGCATGCGCGTCGCATACGCGCTGCGAGGCAGACAGCAACAGTTGCAGGCAGACTAGCACGGCGGGGCACAGCACACAGGAGAGAGCTCTCGAGTTGCCGCTCCTGCTGTTGTTGTTCTCTTGCTGTTGTTGCAAAGAGCCGGTGCCCGTCGTGGCGCCGAACGTGCTATGAGAATGGCCCTCGTAATTAGAACAACGCGTGACTCGCTCCGAGGCGATGCCGTGGGCATCCCTTTGGAGGACGACCGCTGCGGTTCGCCGCAGATGTCTGTGGTGTGCGTGCGTCGCAGCGCAGCACCTGACCGCCGCATGGCTTCGACTGTATGCGCTCGGTTGCTGGCTTTTTGCTGCGAAGGTTCGCGCTGCATCGACTGGGAAGCTGATGATGCGAAGTGGGGGGGGGGGGGGGGGGGTCCTCGGATTGTTGAATCTGGTCTGCGTATAACGTTGCTGTTGTTGTGCACGTCGGAAGGAAGGAAGGAAGGTAGTTTCGGTTGTTGTGCGCCTGGTGCGCGTCTATTGTGTTCCGTGTCCAGATAACAGGTCCCCCCTTTTCAGTGGGAGAGGGGGAACAGAGGGGAGCCGGTTACAGGAAATGCGCGCTCCCAAAGATGGGTAGGGGGAGAGAAGGCGGAAGCAAGGTGTCACGCAGAGAGGCCTCCAGTGCGGAGAAAACAAATAAACAGAAAAACAACACAAAGCGAAGCCTGCGCTTAGGCGTGCATTGTAGTATAGCGCGAGTTCGGGGCTCGCCAAAACGACAGGAAACCCGTTCGTTGCGAATTACGAAATTTGAGGTTGTTTTTTTTTTCTCGAGTATCTGGAGAGGGGGGTTCTCGGCTGGAGAAGGTGCGAAGGCTCAATTACAACGGATTTTGAGGGAAGTCCTCCACGGATTGCCGTTCCTTTTAAGCAAACTGCAATAATCAGGAGCTTGTCTTCTCGAAGCATAATAGAGAGAGACGGGCTAGTTGGTGACTATTAGTAGAGTGCATCTTGAAACCGGCGCAAAAAAGACAAGGGACGAGGAAGAAACCAACAGGACAAAGCGCGGAACTTCAACTGGTTTACGTGTTACGTGATGATCGTTCGTCATGTTATCACGTGATTACGATGATTGCATAAATGTGACGCACTGTTGTAATAAACCAGTTGATGTTCCGCGCTTTGTCCTGTTGGTTTCTTCCTCGTCCCTTGTCTTTTTTTGCGCGGTTTCAAGATGCACTCTACTTCTCGAAGCTTCGGGAGCCATTTGTACTTTCGCTTTTGATTGACCATATCAGCGACGCCTCAGTACTGCCTTAATCATTTCTGGCGTTGTAGCATGTATGGTGACTGCTTCGTATCTTGCCTTTCTTGCTTTGGACTACCATGACTCTGATTCCCTTATGACAGGCGGCGAAACTCTGGTTCGATTTCATTTAGCAATCATCCATCATAAATAAAATGACATGTTGTACATTTGTAGCCGAAAGTGTGATTAAGCGTACAATTCATTAGAGGATCGGCCATTCGCCGTATTCATCCACTGCATGTCCGTGGTCACCTCAACTGCCCGTCTAAGAAAATGGAGTATTATTTTTTTTTTCGATGAGTTCAAGAGACAACCCGTAGCGATTCGGGCCTCGGACTCGAAATAACGACGGTTTGCGGATTAGACATCCCGCTCGATCAGCTGTGTCTTACTTTCATTATGCCCGAGGCGCCCTGACAGACTGAACTTGAGCAATACTTCTCGACAACTTCACTGAAAAACAAGCTTCTCATCGTACAGTATACATCTGTCGGTGCTTTGCCGAAGTGTGCTGGTGCCGATGACAATAGGACGTAATGAGCTTTGTCCGTACAAAGTGGAGGACAGATAGCTGGAGTTATGTTGGGGTTACAAAAATAAATGCGCCAGGGGACTTCAAGGAGTCATATGTGGGAATATCATTTGAAGATAGGGAATTTTGGAGGATAAAATGGCCATTACTGACGAAGGGCAGGGCTGACCGGAGACCATTCGGAGAGTACTCTGTCTCGGAGTGGACTTAGGTTGATGATAATGATGATGATGATGACTGAGTCATTGCACGCAGTCATTAATTATTTGCGTATTTTGCCACGCACGCATTTAACTACATACACTGCCAATTATTCCACTGCATATTTTCGAAGGAACAGAGACCGTAGCGCAGAGTATAGGTATGAATATTTTTTTTTTAATCAGGCGCAGAAAACCTTTAAAATGAATTGTTTAAGAGTCTGCTAAAGGCTTTAAATATACCTGAATGATTTCGAGTCTAAAGAAAGATTGCTAGACCTGCGGATGAATTCAGGCCAACACTCAGCCCAGACTAGAAAAACATTTGGGGCATTTCTTTGTATTTAGTACAAATGTGTCATAAAAGAAGGAATAAAAATTCTAATTAGAACATACGGGTAAGTAATAAGTTAATAATTACAAGTACTCACGCTCGAACAAGATATCCAACTTTCCTGATGAACCAAATTCAAAAAGGTTGGTCTGTATTTTTATGAAAGTTACGTTGTGAATAAAACAGAACTCACTGTATATTGATTTGCGCTAACAAACCGTCTTTTGCCACGGACTGAAACGAACACGGTATTAACATTAGCGAGCAGCCGCATTTCGTCTTCGCACTTGCCTTGCTTGGCGGCACATAGAGGAACGCACACGGAGCCACTGCTTTTCCCGCGCAAAACCCAATTATTTCCGCCGTTGCCGGCTCTTTCCAAAACGCCCGTGCACGCGCACACGAAAAGATGAGGGGAGCCCTTCATTACGCCGTTCGTTTAAGCCTGACGCAGCGCGCCGCGCAGCCCTCGCCCGAATGACTATAGCTGCTGATGCCGATGTCGCTGCTGCTCTGCGAGCTGCGAAGCGGAGGGAGAGACAATAAGCTCGTTTAGCTCGCGCATTTGTCTAACGAACTTTTTTTTTTTCCCCCGAGCAAGCTACCCCCCCCCCCCCCCTACTCTTTTCGAGTTGCACTCTCACGCTATAATCGAGAACGACAAGTGCCGCGAATAAGGGAAAGCTTATTCGGTGCACAATGTTTCCGTTCGCAGAGCTCGCAGTGTTTCCCAGTTGCGTGAGTTTCGCAAATAGCGAAGTTTTTTTTTTTTTCCTTTTGCGGGAAGCAAGGCAGAACTTTAGAGACAAAGAAGATACGCGACAAATTTAAAATTCCTTTCACTGCTTTTCGTCCTTCGGTGTCACTGCAGCGCTTTATGAAAATTGAACAGTGGAAATAACAACGAAACACGCGCCGAACGTCATTCATTCAAATTCGCTTAATTCGCGATTTCGATTTATACGAACAAGATGCTTTCGTCCCTTCGACATCAAGGGTATATTGAAAAGTCTGCGCTTAATTAGAACTCCGTAAAATTCTAGCTAGTTTTGAGTCTTAAAATTTTAGTTATCGAAAGTCGATGCTTGTTTACTAGTTGTATAGAGACAGCGACTGCATAGATGCGATAATTCTACGCGCATACTACAAACAGTGCCGAGTAATTGAATGACAAACATCGTGAGAAAGGAACGGTTGGTGAAGTTTACGAGCTTTGTGGAATACAAACGTGGACAATCATTTGTGGTAGTATAATTCTTTGATTGTCTGACCGCACGGTAATGAACAATGTATGCAGAAAAAACGCTCGTCTACGCCCCCTCACGAAAGAAGAATCCTGCAGAATAAAATAACCAAGTTAGGTGGACACCATCCTTCGCTTTGAACTCAGTCGGGATGAATTAACTCGTCGCCACTTTTGCCCCAGTTCTTATACAGCCTGCAGAAATACGAAATAAACTTAATTTCGACCCGCCACGGTGGCTCAGTGGTTAGGGCGCTCGGCTACTGATCCGGAGTTCCCGGGTTCGAACCCTACCGCGGCGGCTGCGTTTTTATGGAGGCAAAACGCCAAGGCGCCCGTGTGCTGTGCGATGTCGGAGCACGTTAAAGATCCCCAGGTGGTCTAAATTATTCCAGAGCCCTCCACTACGGCACCTCTTTCTTCCTTTCGTCTTTCACTCCCCCTTTATCTCTTCTCTTACGGCGCGGTTTTGGTGTTCAACGATATACGAGACAGATACTGCGCCCTTTCCTTTCCCCAAAACCAATTATTATTAACTTAATTTCGCACTTCATTCGCTGATAAGTCATGCACAGAAACAATATTATTGTTTCGCAATGCTCATTTATAGCGAACGCCCGAAACAGATGCTTATACGGCGAAGGTCTGCAGCAAAGCAACAAAATAGTGGAAGCGGTAAAAAAAAGAAGTGAATACGGACGAGCAATAATAATAATAATAATTGGTTTTGGGGGGGAAAGGAAATGACGCAGTATCTGTCTCATATATCGTTGGACACCTGAACCGCGCCGTAAGGGAAGGGATAAAGGAGGGAGTGAAAGAAGAAAGGAAGAATTGGAGGTGCCGTAGTGGAGGGCTCCGGAATAATTTCGACCACCTGGGGATCTTTAACGTGCACTGACATCGCACAGCACACGGGGCGCCTTAGCGTTTTTCCTCCATAAAAACGCAGCCGCCGCGGTCGGGTTCGAACCCGTGAAAAAAAAAAAAGTACGTTTCTACATTCCCCGAGTTGATACAAGTGAACATCGCCAGCTTTGCCGCATACCTGTAGAGCGAATAAAGGAAAGCAAACAATTTGTACCCTAAAACCGAGGGCAGAGCGAGCAAGCGTCAGCGTTTCCCAAGGAATGAAAGAACGATGCGAGATAACTGCAACCGAGAAGGAAATAGGAGAAGAAAAATATTCTTCTTTCTTAAGCGGGAAGCAAAAGAGCAGCGAGGATTGTGGAACTTCCATTTATCACGGCGCCGCTGAC